>NC_043006.1:40447435-40472435 GCF_006345805.1 Octopus sinensis
ATTATTATTATTATTTAATTATATATATATATAATTATTATTATTATTACTATTATTGAGTGAGCGAGCAGAGCATGCCATCAAAGTGACACTGGGGTAAAATATACGAAGCCCAGTATACCCATCATGACTACCCGTCTGATAAGGGTACACCAGGCACATGCATCACAACCATATGTGCGCGACATGGTGATCTCATATCAAGGTAAACAGCACATGACCTTGCAGGTGGGGCCCAGTTAGAATTTTCTTCAGATCGAGTAACCCATCCCGCTCAAAAGGTCCTTGAATAAGGGTTATTTAAGGACGTTGAACGAAACACCCATGTTTCCAGAGGTGAATTATTCAAACCCCAAAGAATCCTTCTCAACACATGGCTATGATGCTCCCCCACTACTTCTGCTCGTGATCAGAGATGCACATATCGTCAGCCACTAAGGGACATGCTCAACTGGTTAAGGTCAAACAACTAACAAGCAAATCTGTGGTATTGAGCAGAATATTTGCTGTAGCCCATCTTTTATACCAAGACAAACAATGTACATGATAACACTTCCAATCAGTTAAGATCAGAAGGCATGAGAGCCACTGCCTGGTACTGCATCAGGGCAGTTTATTATTATTATTATTATTATTATTATTATTATTATTATTATTATTATTATTATTATTATTATTATCATTATTATTATAATTATATATATAATTATTATTATTATTACTATTATTATTATTATTCTCATTATTATTATATATATATATATATATATAATATATATATATAATATATATATATATATATATATATATATTTATTAATAAATACACACCCATACATATACGAATGAGGGGGTGCTGAAAAGTTGCTGGTTTTTGGATTATCGGGAAAGGCCTGGTTGGAGGCCCAAAACCTCCGAGTTCTTTTATAAGGCTTAGAAAACCTGTAGAACTGCTGCAAAGAGTGTGTGAATCTGAGAAGAGAATATGTTGAATAAAATCATAATTAACTGATCTTCCTGTATTTTCTTTTCCCCAAAGCCAGGAACTTTTAGCAACCTCCTGTATATACATACATAGATTTACATATATATTAATATGCGTATGTATGTCTTCTGTATGTGTGTTTATTTGTGTGTGTGTATGTGTGTGTGTGTAATCCTGTTAGCGAGGGGGGAAAAAACAATTTGTAGCATGAATTTATCATAAAAATAAAGATATTATCAGAATACGATACCATCATTCTGCGGTCAAACTGGTACTTGAATTTATACAGTTATGCACATCATTAACCAGATCTCAACACTGGGAAAACCGAAAATTAATCTACCAGTGACACCCAAGTCTCTTGAATATTGCTATCATAATTAATCTTGATTTACATATATATTAATATGCGTATGTCTGTCTTCTGTATGTGTGTTTATTTGTGTGTGTGTATGTGTGTGTGTGTAATCCTGTTAGCGAGGGGGGAAAAAACAATTTGTAGCATGAATTTATCATAAAAATAAAGATATTATCAGAATACGATACCATCATTCTGCGGTCAAACTGGTACTTGAATTTATACAGTTATTCACATCATTAACCAGATCTCAACACTGGGAAAACCGAAAATTAATCTACCAGTGACACCCAAGTCTCTTGAATATTTCTATCATAATTAATCTTGATAAATTTGAGTTACTCTTTGTTCGGATAATTGGTTAGCTTGTTCTGAGAAACACGGTTGTAGTATATATTCTACTTACAAAAATATTTATATTTACATATAGATTATATATTCATAAGATTATGCTTTGAGCTGCTTTTTGACTAGCTAGAGTACACATATGCATCAAACATGTGTGTATGTACTTGTATGGGTGTGTTTATTTACATGTGTGTGTGTGCACGAGCATGCATGTGTGCGGGTGAGTGTTCGTACCAATGCAAACATGCTATCTTAAACATAGCGTATGTCACTGGCCAGGTTGCCAAGTTGCCCGATAGCAAGTGCGCCCCTGCACCATTAGAATCCATATATGGGGGCCCATGTTAGTACCTAAGGGGCCCATCCCCTCAAGTTTCGAAATTTTTTTTATTTGCTCCTGGAAGAATGCATTAATTATTTCAGCCTGGCTGTGTTTGTAGACAGTTGAAAAGAATACTTTTACCAAAAAAAAAAAAAATTAAATGATAGCATTGCAGTTGCGGGTGGGCCCCCTTAGTCTTCTGGCAATCAATATCTTTAGACCCTGTCCACCACTGCATACATGCATATACATACACATACACATGGACACACACACACACACACACACACATTGCATATATTCATAAACATGTACACATAGGTGGGTATCTAACCTTCACTCTGATAATATTCCCTTGTTTCCATTTTTCTCTTTTCTCTGAATGATACCTCCACATAGAGCACGTATCTGTACGACTGGTTGGTAGTGACAACAAATTCGAGGGTCGTGTGGAGGTGTTCTTTCATGACCAATGGGGTTCCGTATGTGACAGCAGCTGGGACCACGATGATGCTTTGATTGTCTGTCAAATGTTAGGATACAAGTAAGTGACAGCTTTCCTTTTAACTTTCTCATGAATCTGTCAATGTGTGTGTAAATTTGTACGTGAACAATTATGTTTTTATGTAGCTCTGTGTGTGCATATTTATTCATGTGCATGCACGCGCGTGTGCGTGGGGTCAAAATATTCCATACGATACGTAAGTGTAACATACCGTACAACCCTTGCATTGCAGAAAAGTATTGTATCTTAACATAAGTGCTCAATATTCTGAACAAGAAAATCTCCACGTGCCTCCAGAGAAAAATATTTTCTTGTAGAATTAAAATTCAAATAGGCAATGTAAAATAATCTTCCTTTATCCCCAAGCATAGAGTAGACAGGTACCGAATTTGACCAGCGGACATTTGATCGAATTTGGCCAAGTAGACAATTGATCATATTTGTTTGGTGATGTTTCTCAGATCTCAGTGGATTTCTGGCCTTTCAACATCAGACCTCCTCTTCCTGCGAACCCAGTAGGATCTGATGTTGAAAAAAATGTTTACATTCTTAGGTCATTCACATTGAGTCTTTGTACTATTTGTTGCGCATAAAATACATATTGCTTAGCTGATGACGCACCATTTAGAGCACAAATATGTAAATTAGATTAACTACTAACGTGCTAACGTCACTTATGACTACTCTATAAAGCAGCTGGCCTGCATTACTTATTGAGGAAGGAAATTGGGTATGCGTATTCTCTAAGGAGCGGCCAAAAAATGATGACACATCTGCCAACAACCCTCTCCTTTTTTACCCCACATATCAGTAACATAAAAATATTGTTTACATTCTTATTTAATGCACAGTGAGGATCAGTGATATTAAAATATATTTCAGATCGTCTGATTTATGCTGTGCTGTGCATAATGCACACACACATGCAATCACGTGCATATATATATATAACAACTTAGCAATTAGCATTACTCTATATATATATATATATATATGGCCTTTTTAAATATAAAGAATTTATATATATAACACATATATAACATATTTATTTCATGCCATGATTCAGCGCAAAACAAATTAGTTATGTGTGTGTGTGTGTGTGTGTGTGTGTGTGTGTGAGTGTGTGTGTGTGTGTGTGTGTGAGAGTGTGTGTGTGTTTATGGTAGTTTTTGACTTTAAGAGTCCCTCCTAGCATGAGGCATTTATGTATAGTAATGCCTTTAATATAAATAAATTATATCTAAAGGGAATAATTTATAAATTTTTCCCTTATGAGGTTTTTCATGCTAACTTCTTGATAAATTCTTATAAAGATTTTATCCTATTTTAAAAATTTATATATATATATATATATATATAAGTTTGCTCTTTCCTTTAATTTCAGTGATGCTTTGGTGAAATCAAATACAGACTTTTGGCCGGGTTCTAGTAAAATATGGTTGGATGGATTGAGATGTTCCGGAACCGAAGATTTTCTGGGACAATGTCAAGCCGAACCATGGGGCATGCACAACTGTACGCACAACGATGATGCAGCTCTCAAGTGTAGTACGTATTGTAACGTATCTATGAATATAGGCAAGGTGTGCGTGTGGTAGTTGGAATTTTTTTTTCTTTTAGAAATGGTTGTATGTTTAAGAAGCTCGTTTTCCAGTCACAGACTTTTGGATTCAGCTCCATTGTGCAGCAACTTGGATAAGTGTCTTATACTAAAGCTCCAGCTGACCACTGCATCGTGGATGAATTTGGTAGATGGTAACTGTGTGGAAGCTCATTGTATATATGTGTATATATCTTACATATATGTATATATATATATATATATATATATATATATATATATATATATAATGCAGTAAAAATGGTAAATAATAATTTTCCTGTGGTTTTTCATGTAACCAACAATTATTTACCGGTAAATTTCGGTATGTAAATACGACAAATTAATTGTCAGGACCTTTGTAAGGTTCAGTATATAGTAAAGAAAAAATAAGATGGCTAGCAGCAAGCTGTTTCGCCTCATACCGAAGGGATTAGAAATGGCAGTCAAAGACCGTTTTTCCAATTTCTATAAGTGGAGAATCCAAAAACGAAGGCCCTTACGGCTCACATACACAAAACCGGAGTGGCAAATATACGAAGTCAGTCACTTACCGTTAATAGCGAACATATGTTTCTGGATCGCAAACATAGAAATCAGTTTGAATTCCGTCATCGGCGCTATATTCGATAGCTTTACCAAATGCCACTAGCCCTCACTTCTGACCCAGCGACATCAGATAGTGGGGGGAGGAGCGCAGATGTTAAAACTAAGTGGCGACTGGAAACGTAAATTTTCCCTCCAAAATTCTGCCATGCGCGCTTTCTGGGTAATCGTAATGTAATGAGGAATCCACATGGTAATGCAGTAAAAATGGTAAATAATTTTCCTGTGGTTTTTCATGTAACCAACAATTATTTACCGGTAAATTTCGGTATGTAAATACGACAAATTAATTGTCAGGACCTTTGTAAGGTTCAGTATATAGTAAAGAAAAAATAAGATGGCTAGCAGCAAGCTGCTTCGCCTCATACCGAAGGGATTAGAAATGGCAGTCAAAGACCGTTTTTCCAATTTCTATAAGTGGAGAATCCAAAAACGAAGGCCCTTACGGCTCACATACACAAAACCGGAGTGGCAAATATACGAAGTCAGTCACTTACCGTTAATAGCGAACATATGTTTCTGGATCGCAAACATAGAAATCAGTTTGAATTCCGTCATCGGCGCTATATTCGATAGCTTTACCAAATGCCACTAGCCCTCACTTCTGACCCAGCGACATCAGATAGTGGGGGGAGGAGCGCAGATGTTAAAACTAAGTGGCGACTGGGAACGTAAATTTTCCCTCCAAAATTCTGCCATGCGCGCTTTCTGGGTAATCGTAATGGAATGAGGAATCCACATAGTAATGCAGTAAAAATGGTAAATAATTTTCCTGTGGTTTTTCATGTAACCAACAATTATTTACCGGTAAATTTCGGTATGTAAATACGACAAATTAATTGTCAGGACCTTTGTAAGGTTCAGTATATAGTAAAGAAAAAATAAGATGGCTAGCAGCAAGCTGTTTCGCCTCATACCGAAGGGATTAGAAATGGCAGTCAAAGACCGTTTTTCCAATTTCTATAAGTGGAGATCCAAAAAACGAAGGCCCTTACGGCTCGCATACACAAAACCGGAGTGGCAAATATACGAAGTCAGTCACTTACCGTTAATAGCGAACATATGTTTCTGGATCGCAAACATAGAAATCAGTTCCGATGACGGAATTCAAACTGATTTCTATGTTTGCGATCCAGAAACATATGTTCGCTATTACGGTAAGTGACTGACTTCGTATATTTGCCACTCCGGTTTTGTGTATGTGAGCCGTAAGGGCCTTCGTTTTTGGATTATCCACTTATAGAAATGGAAAAACGGTCTTTGACTGCCATTTCTAATCCCTTCGGTATGAGGCGAAACAGCTTGCTGCTAGCCATCTTATTTTTTCCTTACTATTCACTGAACCTTACAAAGGTCCTGACAATTATTTGTCGATTTACATACCGAAATTTCCAGTAAAAATTGTTGGTTACATGAAAAACCACAGGAAAATTATTTACCCTTTTTATGCATACCATGTGGATTCCTCATTACATTTTACGATTTACCGCAGAACGCGCGCATGGCAAATTTTGGAGGGAAAATTTACGTTTCCAGTCGCCACTTAGTTTTAACATCTGCGCTCCTCCCCCCACTATCTGATGTCGCTGGGTCAGAAGTGAGGCTAGTGGCATTTGGTAAAGCTATCGAATATAGCGCCGATGACGGAATTCAACTGATTTCTATGTTTGCGATCCAGAAACATATGTTCGCTATTAACGGTAAGTGACTGACTTCGTATATTTGCCACTCCGGTTTTGTGTATGTGAGCCGTAAGGGCCTTCGTTTTTGGATTCTCCACTTATAGAAATTGGAAAAACGGTCTTTGACTACCATTTCTAATCCCTTCGGTATGAGGCGAAACAGCTTGCTGCTAGCCATCTTATTTTTTCTTTACTACATATATATATATATGTATATATATATATATATATATATATATACATATATACACACACACACACACACACACATATATATATATATATATGATAATAATTATTTGAGGGAATATAAATCCAAACTTACAGGGAAAAAAATTCAATTTAGAAATACTAAATCAAATTTCACACAATATAATATATATATATAAAAAATTAGAAAAAAACACCTTTTATCAATTCAAAGTGAACAATTAAATTACACCATCTAGAAAATTACATATAATAGAAATATTAAAATTAAAATAGCAATAAAATATCAATGATTAAGTAAATTGCAAAAAAAATAATAAAAACGTATATAATTGGTAGAATAACAATATACATATATATATATATATATATATATATAATATATATATATATATATATATATATTATATATATATATATATTATATATATATATATATATATATATATATATATATATAATATATATATATATTATATGTAGAAAAATACAAACTGGGACAAGAATGTAAAACATTTAGAAGACGATACAAAAAACACGGACTGGACATTCGAAGCCTTCAATCTTCAGTCAAGAACCGGATTATCCTCGCAATTTCGGCAGATTAATCTTGAGATCGCTCCGATCCGGCCAGCCCCAAGGAAAAACTAAGCTACGAGCATTAGATTTCTTTGAAAAAGGATCGAATGTATACGAAACAAGGACAGAAAAATGGACGATGCCACACGAATATAAATACAAAAAACAATAATGGTAATAACAGGACAAAAACAGTGGGTGTCTTACGACTATAGACAGTACAACTTAGTTTAGCTGGCGTATTTGGAAAAAAATGCCTTTTTCGGCAGACGAAGACAACAATGTTCTCATGGCACTGGTTAGAAGCCGAAAGGCTGGTTGACCAGCGGTCACGTGAGAGGAGAAGAGAGAGAAAAAAAGGGGGGGCAAAGGAATCAAAGAGAGAGAGAAAAAAAGGGGGGGCAAAGGAATCAAAGAGAGAGAGAAAAAGAGGGACGAAGGCACCAAAGGGGGGAGAAGAGAGAGAAAGAAGGAATTAAAGAGGGGAGAAGAAAGAGAGCATGCCAAGGATTGGCTTGGGACAGAATCAGTGAGGTGCAAAGTGAGAAAGACAGAGAAATGTGAGAGAGTGGGGGAAGAGGAGACCAAAGAATCAGAGGCAAGAAAAGAGAAAAGGAGGAGGAGAAGTAGAGAGATAGAGAAAGAGACAGATCAAAGTAGAGTGCAAAGTGTGAAAGGCAGAGAAATGTAGGAGAGAGAGACAGTGTTATAGAGTCGTACCAAATTTAAAGGAATATGTACTTACATACAATGCCAAAGAGGGTACGGGCGCCGCTATATATATTATATGTAGAAAAATACAAACTGGGACAAGAACGTAAAACATGTAGAAGACGATACAAAAAACACGGACGGGACATTCGAAGCCTTCAATCTTCAGTCAAGAACCGGATCATCCTCGCAATTTCGGCTGATTAATCTTGAGATATATATACCTTCACCATGATAGATCGCTAGCCACTACACATTCTTTATTTTCTCTCCTTGTTTCTTGGAAGAGCGTAGGCTCGAAACATTAAAGACTTTTCTACTTCCTGAGCGTTATGCCAATACATTTCTTCATCTTTTGTTGTTTTTTTTTTGTGAATTCTTCCCTTCTCCCATATATATATATATATATACACACAAATATTGTGGAGACCTTAGACTGTAAGCATAATTAGACAGTCCCGTTTTTATCATGTTGTCAGGCCAAGGCTGGCTGAAGCTGACATCAGAAGCATATGTAGCTGTGGAATTGTTAGCCTCATAAATAATCAAATGATTATGTATTAAGAAGGCTTTGGACACAAAGTAAGGACACCACAGGAGAGACAAGTTGGGAAGTAAAATGGGTGAAGGAAAGTGTGGAAGTTAAGCATATTGAAGGCAGGAAAAGAAGAGAGTAAGGAGAAAGAAAGAATGAAAAGAGAGAAGAAGGAAGTGAGGTTGTCACGGAAGATTGAATGCAGTGTAGAGGATGTTGAAAAAAGAAAAGACATCTGTGTAAGCATTAAAAATAAATAACAAGGCAATACAGATGGACAGGTTTTAACTAATGCATTAGCTAACGATTCAGAAGGATGAAAAGATTTTTGACGTTTCGGACATATGCTCTTCATCAAAAGAAAAATAAAGGAATGAAGAAAGATGTTAAGAAAATTAAAATGAAAGGATAAGGTCGGTGCAGAGATGAGGCATGTTAGAAGGGAAATAATGATTTGTTAGCTCTACTGGTCCATCAACTCGAACACTTGTTTGTGGAAGTCAGCAAAAAGTCTATCTATGTTTTCATTCATATGAAAAAAATCTGTTTTTTATGATCCTATAAAATTAATATTTTCATAAATTTCATTTTCAGTGAATATTGCTGTTAGACTTGCCGGAAGTGAAGATAAATCAAAAGGACGTGTTGAAGTTTATTATAATGGAGAATGGGGTACAATATGTGATGACTACTGGGATCACAGGGATGCAATGGCAGTGTGTCGCATGCTGGGATACAGGTAGACAATGTTTGTATTTTTTAATGTTCTTTGATATACACACATATACACACACACACACAACAGTATCAAATAGTAAGAATGAGTGCGCAACATTACATTTTTGGAATAAATAATACTCTTTGTTTGTTCTGCTGTTTATCCATAAAGTATATATATATATGTACATGTATGTATGTATGTATGTATATTACTGAAATATTAGCGCCAAGTGATGTTTGGGCATAAAAAAATAGATTAGGTTAGTTAAAATATGTTTGTGACATATTTCAACTGCTAAAAAGCAAAGTCGCTTCAGTTACCATAGAGATATCGTGAATTATATTTTCCACCTAAATGTGGCTAACCCTTAAGGGTTGATGCTACTGTAGCTTGTAGCTCCAGAAAGACATCTCCTCCAGCTGGTTATTGACACACTTTCTGTACCCTATCAGTATTTGCAAAGGGAAGTCATCTTTCCCATCTCCAGCCTGGTGTGAAACACACGGATCCAAATTTCTAGATATTGACCCCTAATCAGTGTGTGACAACCACCGGTTGGTGATAGGAAGTGATTCTCAATGCAAATATATATATATACTTTTTCCAGTGATGGAAAGTCACTGATCTTGAAAAAGTGGAAACAAGCAATAATAAATCTCTGAGCGAGGTATAAACAATAGCTGCATGACATTGTGATGTATATTTGCCACCTAAATGTGGCTAACTCTTAAGGGTTGATGCTACTGTAGCTTGTAGCCCCAGGAGGACACCTCCTCCAGCTGGCTATTGACACACTTTCTGTGCCCTATCATGTCAGGCTGGAGATGAGAAAGATGGCTTCCCTTTACAAATACTGATAGGGCACAGAAAGTGTGTCAATAACCAGCTGGGGGAGATGTCTTTCTTTAGTTAATCATTGAGATGACTTTGGTGTTGCCTTGGTGGGGCTTTGCACTTACTGAGTGCTCTTGTTAATTCTTGCTTTCTAAATTTTTGCTTGTGTCCTAGAATTTATAATGGTGGTTACCTGGTATCCATGGCGTATAAGTTACCGAGATCAGACATTCCCCATGAATGGGACACCAGTCTATAGCAGGGATAAAGGTCAACAATTTTGAGGGGTTAATTACATTACCCTGCCCTCACCGTTAAATGGAGGGTCAATGTAATTGACTTACTACCTCCCGTAAATACTTTACTTATCAACCCAAAAGGGATGAAAGGCAGAGTTGACCTCATTGGAATTTGAACTTGGAAAGTAATGAGCCAAAATAAATGCCACTAAGTAATTTGTCCGATCATGCTAACGATTCTGCCAGCTCACTGTCTAATAATTAATTTCATAATCCTTTCTTCTATGGACACAAGGCCTGAAAATTTGCCGGAGGGGAGGGGCTTCTCGATGACATCAATTCTAGTTTTCAACTGGTTCTTATTCTATCAGTCTCTGTCAAGGAGGAAAGACAATTCAACCTTGGCAGAATTTGAACTCGGAACGTAAAATGAATGAGATACCGCTATGCATTTTGCTGGATGTGCTAACGATTCTGCCAACTCGCTGCCTTAAAATATATTTATAAAATATAATATGAAAGATAGACTAAGAAATTTCTTCGTGGTTTTTATTATCCTGTGTGTGTGGCTGATGAAATTTTGACAAAAGCATTAATATTAATCAATCGCTTTCATATAATTTGTTTCAGCGATGGCGTTGCATACTCCAAGGGGAAATATGGTACCGGTTCTGGCCGAATATGGCTTGACAATATGAATTGCACGGGTAACGAGCCTTCCATTGCAAGCTGCCAAAAGAGCATGTGGGGTGAAAATGACTGCCGACATGCAGAAGATGCAGCTGTCGAATGTAGTATGTAGGAATTTATAGCTATGCTAAATTGTATTCTATTGTATGTAAATGTAATCTGCGTGCGTGTATGTTTCTGTATCTATATGTACAGGTGCGTGTATAAATCATTTAATATACACAATTTGCAAAAGAGCTACTAATAGTTTCATGTTTTAGAGATACAATAAATTGGAAGATTTATATTACATACCATATATCTCCAAGCAATCTCTCAGGCTCAATGTATATTCATCATCATCATCATCATCGTTTAACGTCCGTTTTCCATGCTATCATGGGTTCGACGGTTCAACCAGGGTCTGCGAAGCCAGGAGGCTGCACCAGGCTCCAGTCTGATCTGGCAGTGTTTCTACAGCTGGATGCCCTTCCTAATGCCAACCACTCCATGAGTGTAGTGGGTGCTTTTTACGTGCCACCAGCACAGGGGCCAGAGGAGGCTGGCAAATGGCCACGATTGGTTGGTGCTTTTTATGTGTTAGGTGTATTTAAAAACTATGGCACTGGTCTAACAAGAAGCAAACAATGCAAAGAAAGTTGATGAAGAAAGTGAAATGAAAAGAAAAAAAAGTAAGAAAATCAAATTCTTTGTTCTTTTTGTGTGAGAAAATTATAATTAATCTAGCTGATGTAGAATAATAAAACAGAAATTTTTAGCAAATGCAAGCAACTGCTGCTCCAGATCAAGTAGAGACTTGGCCTTAAAGACTTTCGCCTACTTTCTGTTATATTATTCTGCACCAGCTAAATTAATTATGATTTCTACAGACAAAGAGGATGAAGATTTTGATTTTCCAATTTTTTTTCTTCTCGATTTGTAAACATCTCATCATTAAAATGGAAAAAAAATCGGAAAATATCATTGTAATTCATGTTTTTCAAATATATAATGTTCTTCATGTAATTAATATTATTAATCAATTATATTTTAACCCTCACTGAATTAAATATGATTTCCCTGACTTATACAATACATATCTTATTTCATAATATTTGTCTTGTTCATGTTTATTTGACTAACATTTGAAAAATGTTCTATTTTATTTGCAAAGAAAATATATCAGTACGTCTGGTCGGTGGTAACAGTTCCTCAAATGGCCATGTGGAAGTGTTTTTCAGTGGACAATGGGGTACTATTTACGATTCTGATTGGAACCATAATGATGCCTTGGTTGTTTGTCGCATGCTGGGATACAGGTATGTAGCTCTGGTCACGTAATTAATGATTCCATTCTCCATTCTCTCTCCTTCTCTCATCTTTTCTCCCTCCCTCTCTCTCTCTCTATCTATTTATCTATCTATCTATCTATCTATCTATCTGTCTATCAATCTATGTCTTTCTCTACAAAGATATATTTATGTGAGCGTATATGTATACATATATACATATACATATACATGCATACGTATGCATGTATGTGTATATATGTATATGTATATATATATATATATATACAATCACATTATATGCACATATATATGCATATATATATATACACACACACACACACACACATACACATATATGTATGTATGTATTTATGTATGTATGTATGTATGTATGTATGTATGTATATAATGTGATTTCACTCTTCATTTGTCTGTTTGCAGTGATGGAATCGGCTATAAAGTGGCAAGACCGTTTTTGGCATTTGAGCCATTATGGTTAGACAATGTGGATTGCGATGGGTTTGAGATGTCCATAGACCAATGCAACAGAAGTAAATGGAGAAGTTATCAGCAGATAGTTAATGAAAGAGTTGGAGTCCATTGCCGTAGGTTTCATATATTTGTTGTTGTTTTTTTTTAATTTCTTCCTTTGTAAGAGAACCTAAGAAAAAGAGGTAAAAAAATTATATAAAGATTGGGAATTAACGTACGATTTTGTGACAGTCCATATCAGTCTCTCAACTCCTACAAATTATATTTAATAAATATTTATAAATTGGGCTCATTTGATTAATGTTCACAGATTATTTCTTTAAGCAACACTTAGTGGTTAACGTGTTGCACTCACGATCGCCAGGTCGTGGTATCGATTCCTGGACCACTCAGCTGGCAAAAATGAGTAATCCTGCGACGGTCTTGTATCCCAATCAGACACACACACATGCATGCACACACACACACACACACAAACACACACACACTCACACAAATGCACACATATATATGTATGTGTGTGTATGCATATACATATATATATATATATATATATATATATATGCATGTATATGTATGTATTTATATATATATATATATATATATATATATATCACTGTGATCACCGTGACCTACCAGGCTATCAGATGTTGCTACACATCGCTGGTCACAATGCGTTTCGCATTGTTTTAGCCTTCAAATGACACCACCCAGCTAGCTAAGTGAGCAGGCCAACAGAAGAAAGAGTGAGAGAAAGTTGTGGCGAAAGTTTACAACAGGGATCGCCACCAGCCCCTGCCGGAGCCTCTTGGAGCTTTAGGTATTTTCGCTTTATAAACATTCACAACACCCGGTCTGGGAATCGAAACCGCAATCCTATGTCTGAGTCCGCTGCCTTAACCACTAGGCCATTGCGCCTCCATATATATATATATATATATATATATATATATATATATATACATATATATACATATATATATATATACATATATATATATATATACATATATATATATATACATATATATATATATATATATATATAATATATATATATATATACACGGCAGGATTCTTTCAGTTTCCGTTTACCCAATCTACTCACAAGGCATTGGTTGGCTCAAGGGTATAGGAGAAGACACTTGCCCAAAGTGCTATGCAGTGGTACTGAACCCGGAACGAAGTGATTGAGAAACTAACTTCTTACTACTTAGCCATGCCTGCACCTATAGATTATATAAAAAAAAAACTGCACTCAGACAACCTGTGCAACACATTGTTTGAGAACTATTGATATTATTGATACTATTCGCTGTGTTAAAATTATTTTTGTAGCTCTCCACTATATTTTTCCATACATCATTCTGTGACGTACCCAGACACACCATGAGTGATTTTCCTGGGGTCAATAGGTGTTTCGAGTCTTTCTACATTAGATAAACAACACCCACCCATCCAGGAGATGCATTTAGGGTTGATCTAGCTCAAGCTTGTGTCCAATTAGCACCATTCCTTGTAGCACTGCCCACTTCAGGGCTCACACCTCTTGATCCACAACCACCTTGAGACGACTCTGCTGTCTCCACAACCAGACTGTTGGCCTCCTGCTCACAGGCCACTGTCGGGCCAACCATGCTGTAAGCTCTACATAGGGAATGGCCAGCGAACTCTCTGACCTTGGTGGGATATATATAGAAAAAGAAGTGGAAAAGACAGAAACTAATTGAAGCTGATTTTGAAATATAAGTGGAAAAAAATAGAAGTATCATTGTTTTGTTTTATGTTGCAGAAAACATCTCTGTACGACTCAAGGATGGAAACTCACTAGGGAATGGACGTGTAGAGGTGTTTTTCAACGGAGAATGGGGGACAATTTGTGATGATAACTGGAGTAACAACAATGCCTTAGTAATCTGTCGTATGCTGGGCTATAGGTAGGTCACTTTCTTTTTTCTTTTTAGATATTGTCCCTGTTGTACAAGTCACTGGCCGACATACATATGTATTTATTTCTTTATTACCCACAGGGGGCTAAACATAGAGGGGACAAACAAGAACAAAGAGATTAAGTCGATTACATCTACCCCAGTGCATAAGTGGTACTTATTTAATCGACCCCTGAAGGGATGAAAGGCAAAGTTGACCTCGGCAGAATTTGAACTCAGAACGTAAAGACAGATGAAATACCATGAAGCATTTCGCCTGCCATGCTAACAATTCTGCCAGCTCTCTGCCTTCAATAGTCTTTTCTATTCTAGGCACAAGGCCCGAAATTTTGTGGGAGGGGCCAGTCAATTAGATTGACCCCAGTACACAACTGGTACTTAATTTATCGAACCCAAAAGGATGAAAGGCAAAGTCAACCTCGGCAGAATTTTAACTCAGAATGTACAGACGAGCTAAATGCCGCTAAACATTTTGCCCGCCATGCTAACGATTTGGCCAGCTCACCGCCTTAATACAGTGGCAATAATAACGATCAAACAGATGGGTGTGTGAACGAACAAACCTTCAGATGTAAGTAATGTTTCATTGGATGAACAGATTTTATGCTGTCGTCAATAATTTGGGAGCTGGAAAAGTAGGATTACATACCTTTACATCTCGAAGAGGCTAGATATATATTCCCACGTGTCTAACTCCCCTCTGCAGTTCTAGGCAGGCTTCTGATTTCTAAAGAAGCCTTCATTCACAATCCCAAGATTTTTCAATATCTGTATGTCCTACCAAAACCTGTATTTTCATATTTCTTTTAAAACATTTATTTGTGCTTGGAAACCAGAACAGGTGGTAATTGCTTGTAAAAATATTTCACCTTTTTTGATGTGAACTTCCATTTCATTGATTCCTATGTCCGTATCAACACATTTACAAAAAAAATAATTTGTAAACAAGATTAATTTGCAAGCATAATGGTGAACCGCTCTCTGTCTCGAACTGGACAGCAACTAAGGTGACAGGCTTCTTGTATGCTATTGCTATTCTGGCTTGAGGACAGGCATTGTTTCAAAATATTTCTATGCCTTGTTATTCTGACAGGGAGTTGAGACAACATTAGACATCATCATAATTGATCTTTCATCTGTTGCCCATTGTATGGCAGGATGCTTTTAATCCAATTTTCGTCATTTTCCATCTCTTTCTTGCCCTCTTTTTCCCTACTACCATCCGCTTCCCTCCTGCTCCCAATCTGATTTTTTGATTGTCTGTTCCCCTCCTCCATCTACTGAAATTAAAGACAAGATGGCAGTGTTTTCGCATGATGTTATGATGTCATCAGTACACTGTTAGTCACCCCACAAAATAGAAATTTGATACTGTGTATGCAAGTCAACATTAGTTCTATTTTTCTGTTCAATACTGGCGTGGTTTTATATGATACTTCTCAGTCAAACATGGTTTATAGCCTCAAGTAGATAAGTAGACAGTGTCTCTCCAATTGCCTTTTTTTATTTTTTCGTACAAACATTTCCTGTGCTGTCTCGTCACAACACGTTATGCAGTGGGTGAGTTCATTCGTTGCCACACAGTATTTCAGGCTATTTAATCCTTCCTCTCATAAAATTAGATTAAAATTCCCCTGAAAGGGAATGAAGCAGTGAAGTTGAGCAATCTTAGGAAAGCCTCAGCCGTTGGACAGCTCCTTCACTGGCTTGTTATACATAGAAAAATACATGTGACTGAGAAATCCACACGATAGTGCAATTATGAGTTGAGCTTCAACAGTGTTTCATTGTTTTAGCTAAATGAGTTGTACCATGTGTATTAATCATGCTGTTTATGGAAAAGGTCCACAAGTAAGAAGTTATTATCCATGGTTCCGTACGTCAACTTGCCATTGGATCAGCTAGCTGGGTGTTCATATTTTGTGTGTTCATATATACACCCATGGAAAGAATCCAGTTAAATACGAGAATGTAAAATATTCATCAACTAAACTCTTTTGCTTACAATGAAGAATTTAATTTTTTTATGCAAAAGTTCGATGTACTTGTAGCAGGAGCAATTGTCTGTCGCTGGGTTGAGTAGCTCTGTGGTCTGAAGTTAGTCCTTAGAAGGACTAGAACCAAAGAGCTACTCAACCCAGCGACAGACAAGTGCTCCTGCTACATACTCAACTGTAGAGGGTTGATTATTTTAGTAAAGAAACAGGACTGCAGCTTGTTTCGGTCTGCTCATCGTTCGGTAAGTGAATCAAACTTTCCTTCTCGAGAAAGTCGGTTATGACTTCAAGTGTTTCATATTTATACAATGTTTTGTGAAGTGATATATGTATAAATACACACGTATACTTTGTTACTGGACTGGTGTGATTGCATATAATCAAGAAGAATAAGTTATATTAATATTGTATTTTGAAGCAATGCCGTAGCCTACAGCAAAGCCTACTTTGGTGCTGGCACTGGAAAGATATGGCTGGACAATGTGAATTGTACTGGGACTGAACACTCTCTGTCAGAATGTATGAGTAATCGATGGGGACACCATGATTGTGAACATAATGAAGATGCAGCTGTCAACTGTTGTAAGTATATGACATATTTAGTTGGTAAACTGTTCTGGTTTAAGTTACGAATTAGCGGTTTAGGCCTCTCTTTATATAAACAACATGAACCTGCTCATTTTGTCTTTCTATCATCAGAAATACAACCGACACCAATTGACCTTAGCTTATCAGTAATATCATTCTGTTACGACCTACATTATGCAACTTTTTAATAATGGAACACGTCAAAGAAATGACATATCACACACATAGGATTTATATTATTACAAAGACATTGCTGAATAAAATATGGAATGAAATTGGAGATATAAATTGTTACACACTCGACATTTATATTATTCCCGAGACAATTGCTCTCTTTTACTCTTTTACTCATTTACTTGTTTTAGTCATTTGATTGTGGCCATGCTGGAGCACCGCCTTTAGTCGAGCAAATCGACCCCGGGACTTATTCTTTGTAAGCCCAGTACTTATTCTATCGGTCTCTTTTGCGAACCACTAAGTTACAGGGACATAAACACACCAGCATCGGTTGTCAAGCAATGTTGTAGGGACAAACACAGACACACAAACGCACACACACACACACATATATATACATATACATATATATGGTGGGCTTCTTTTCAGTTTCCATCTACCAAAACCACTCACAAGGCTTTGGTCAGCCCGAGGCTATAGTAGAAGATACTTGCCCAAGATGCCATGCAGTGGGACTGACCCCAGAACTATGTGGTTGGTAAGCAAGCTATTTACCACACAGCCACTCCTGTGCCTATGAATTATGGAATGTATGCATGTGTGTGTGTGTGTGCGTATATATATATATATATATATATATATATATATATATAATATATATATATATATATATATATTTCAACAATTGAGGGTAAAATTAATTAATTATTAATCAATTTCACCAAGTATTCAGTATGCAAAGGGACCATTTAAGGCGAATTCAAATTATTACATTATATAAAAGGGCTTAGTAAAATAAATTACTTTGCCGCATACTGAACTCATTAGAAATAGTAGCTAAAAAAAACTTTTTTAAAACTATTTCTGATACTTAAAGAAAACCTCTCTCATATAGTGTTTGCTCGATTCAACTCACGAAAGTATGGGGGTAAAGACATTAAAAAATCAAATGCAAAGGTTATTTGAGAACGTACGTTTCAAGATTAGTCAACTCGACATTTCTATCATCAGCTCAGAACTCCTTGGTTTGGATTTGAAAACACTGAAAGTGGGAGCATACCCTTTCGGCTTCTTATCGCTTCTGAAGATCTGCTCGAAACTAACAGTGCCAGCAAACTCAAATATGCAAGCGAAGAATTTCTGCTCTCCCCTTTCCACCAGCGTGGGTTAAAATCAGTAAACACTATGCTTTTTTCGGTAAAATCCGAGGCATTAAATAGAGAGAGATGAATTATAATTTCAACAATTGAGGGTAAAATTAATTAATTATTAATCAATTTCACCAAGTATTCAGTATGCAAAGGGACCATTTAAGGCGAATTCAAATTATTACATTATATAAAAGGGCTTAGTAAAATAAATTACTTTGCCGCATACTGAACTCATTAGAAATAGTAGCTAAAAAAAACCTTTTTTAAAACTATCTCTAATACTTAAAGAAAACCTCTCTCATATAGTGTTTGCTCGATTCAACTCACGAAAGTATGGGGGTAAAGACATTAAAAAATCAAATGCAAAGGTATTATATATATATATTATATATATATATATATAATATATATATATATATAATATATATATATATATATATATGTATGTATGTATGTATGTATGTATGTATCTGATTTTTAAAAAGAATATTCTTCATCTCGATATTTTAGCAACCATTTCTGCCAGAGTTCAAGGAGGTGAAAGAGATGGAATTGGTCGTGTGGAGTTGTTCTATAATGGTAACTGGGGCGCCGTATGTAACGATAGTTGGGACCGCAATGACGCCCTTGTTATATGCCGGATGCTAGGATACAGGTATAGTATATTATGTTACCTTAATCATTCAATTTTTCTTTTTTTTTTTTCATTAGTCTTAGAAAACAAACAACAAAAAGAATTTGTATTTTGAATTATTGGACAAGTAGAAATCTTCAAATTTATGAGGTTTTTGTCCTTAGTTGAGAAGAAACATTTCTTACATTCTGGATGATCTATCACTATGTACAGCTTTTGTGGTGTGGTGGCTTGTGCGTCTTCCTCTGTGATCCTAAGAATTATACCAGAAAAGCACAATATCGTAGGGGCGGAGAGCCTCCCATGCAGGGCAGGTCAAAGGACAGTGGTCAGATTAATATGGAGCGCATTTTCTCAGAAGTAAAAATGGGTTTGCATAGGGTCAGCACATCATCATCGGCATTATCATTATCATCATCATCATCATCACCACCACCACCACCATCACCATCACCATCACCACCACCACTACCACCACCACCACAACCACAACCATCATCATCATCATCATCATCAAAAGTAAAATTAAAGAAGAACTGATGACAATTCACAACCAGCATGAAGTAGGAGAAGACAGACTAGAGTGGAGAAAAATCGTTGATGGCCTGTGCTTTGTTAGGAGTGAAGGGTTTAAGCAAGTATCTGGAAGAAGGGGCAGGGCCCATGACTGGTGAAATAGCTGACATTAATATTTCATTTAAACCGTTGTAGGTCAACAATTGTAGGAACGACATTAACAAGGAAGAGATGTGCATGGTGGATTGTGTGAAGTTGGGGTAGGCGGGATGGGCACAAAAAGTGTGACAAGAGTGGAGGGTCAAGTGGAATGAGTATTTGAGTGTTGGAGATTCAAGATCAGTCAACCCCAAAGGGCAGAGGTCAGTATAGCAGCAACTGAAAAGACAGAGAGAGATAAAAACATTATGCTTGTGGTCCGGAAACTGGAACATAGTCATAAGTGAATGAATGCCAGTCAGTTGAAAGGCCCATCTCAGGATGTGGCTGAGGATGTTTGGCCGAGTATCAGCAGTACCGTTTCAGATGTAGATGCAGGACCCCATTCTAGGTTTCACTTGAAACGTAGTTGAAGGATTGTGTCATCTGCATGTGAGTGGGCTGTGTTGGATATGATGACATGTAGGTCATTCTTGAATAGAAATAAATAAATAAATTGGGGACAAAACCAAATTAGGGGATTACCAAAGTTGAATGAAAGTGGGGAAAAAAGAGCTTTCTCAACACATGCCACAATTGTATGATTTGATAATAAGTTACTGGTTCAAAATACAAGAGGTAAATAGAGCCTTCAGAGGGGATTGATCAAGGGTGTGTAAAGTGGAGTCGGATGTAAAACTATAAGCAAAGGTGGAATTTTAATTTGTGAGGGTTCTGCTTTCAATCAGCTTAGTTTAGAAGAAGAAGGAATGTGGACTATGCGAAGTTGATGGGGACCATTTTGACAAGAGACCAAAAGGATCAGCTGCAGTTTGGGAGAAGGAAAGCTTAAAGATTGCATGATCAATGTGGGAAGTATTCTTTCCACAGCATTTTTTCTGTGGAAAAGCATTTTGTCTCTTAGATTTCTGCCAGCTCACCACCTTGAGAATCTTTGTAATAATAATATTAATCCTTTTTCCTATAGGCACAAGGCCTAAAATTTGGGGGAGGGGGATGTTCAATTACCGTGACCCTAGTACTCAACTAGTACTTAATTTATCGACTTCGAAAGGATGAAAGGCAAAGTCAACCCCCGGCAGAATTTGAACTCAGAACGTAGCGGCAGACGAAATACTACTAAGCATTTCGCCTGGCATGCTAACCATTCTGCCAGCTCACTGCCTTGTGGTGGTAATAATAATAATAATAATAACAATGGCTTCAAATTTTGGCTGAAGGGGAGCAATTTCAGGGGATGAGGGAAGTTGATTACGTCGACCCCAGTATGCAACTGGTACTTATTTTATTGACCCCGAAAGGATGAAAGGCAAAGTCAAGCCAGGTGGCTTTTGTACTCAGACCGTAATGAAGGACGAAATGCTGCTAAGTGTGTTGCCCGGTGTGCTAACGATTCTGCCTGCTCGCCAATGTTGTTACATTGACAAATATAAGCACACCACAAACACACAAATGATTATATAACAGCGATAACAAGGTGAGAAACATTATTCACTCATGATTCTTGTTTATTTGTAGCGATGGTGACATCATATCCAACAAACTGTTTGGAAAAGGATCTGGTAAAATATGGCTTGATGAGGTGAACTGCGATGGCAGCGAAAGTTCGATTGAACAGTGCAGTTCTGATCCATGGGGAGTGCATGACTGTGCTGAAGATGGAGAGGCAGCCGTTAATTGCAGTAAGTATGTTATTAGTCCTATTTATGAGGAGGTGAGAGACGGTGAGATGAGAGAAATGTTAGCGCCCCAGACAAAGTACTGAGCAGCATTTCCTCCGGCTTTTTACGTTTTCAGTTCAAATTCCTCCAAGGTTGACTTTGCCTTTCATCCATTCGGGGTGAGTAACATAAAGTACCAGTCAAGTACTTTGGTCAATGTACTTGACTCAACACGCATTCTACTGTCCTACAAAAAAACAAAGCTACATTTCACAAATTAGCACTTAAATATACCAAATGATGAAGTGGTCACAATTGGAGAGCTTTTGATAATAAGTCTGCTTGATCAGGACTGACCTGAGGCTAAACAACAACTTATTGAACTATGTTGACAATAAGCGTAGGTGTGGCTGTGTGGTAAATAGCTTGCTTACGAACCACATGGTTCCAGGTTCAGTCCCACTGTGTAGCACTTTGGGCAAAAGAGACCGATAGAATAAGTACTAGGCTTACAAAGAATAAGTCCTGGGATCGATTTGCTCAATTACAGGTGGTTCTCCAGCATGGCCGCAGTCAAATGACTGAAACAAGTTCAAATTCCGCCGAGGTCGACTTTGCCTTTCATCCTTTCGGGGTCGATAAATTAAGTACCAGTTACGTACTGGGGTCGATGTAATCGACTTAATACCTATGTCTGTCCTTGTTTGTCCCCTCTGTGTTTAGCCCCTTGTGGGTAATAAAGAAATAGGTATTTCGTCTACCGTTATGTTCTGAGTTCAAATTCTGCCAAGGTCAACTTTGCCTTTCATCCTTTCTGGATCGATAAATTAAGTACCAGTTGCATACTGGGGTCGATCTAATCTACTGGCCCCCCCCCCCAAATTTCGGGACTTGTCCCTAGAGGAGAAAATAATATTGCATAAGCATTTTATAATGTTTCTTTTTTTTTTCTAGAAACTCACCACAGACTGGCAGCTGATGGCTCATGGACCAGTACTGGTCCGCGGACGACCACTTCGAGTAGCACTGTTCTAATACAATAACGCTGTTTTTTTTTTCTTTTTCTTTTACTCAGCTCACATCTCAGTAAGACTTGTGGATGGACTGAATTCAAGCGAGGGACGTGTTGAGGTTTTCTTCAATGGCATGTGGGGCACTGTGTGTGATGACCAATGGGATCGTTTTGATGCATTAGTTGTATGCCGGATGCTTGGATACAGGTAAGAAGCCTTCCATTGATATCTATATGGTTACGCGACCATCTAGAAATAACCAAATCTGCCTCAGATCCGCTGTGAATCTCAGTACACTGTACCTAAGTCGAAAAGAAATGGTAAGAGTGGGGTGTTCAATGCTGAAAAGCCTTTGATCATTGGTTTGTTTTACCAAGGGTGGGGAAAGGGACTCGAGAACAACAACAGCTTCTTGTATTTTGTTTACAAAATCTTTTATGTGAATTCATGTCTTAAAACAAACCTTGTTGTGTCTTGGGAGGGTCATGATGCCTATTATAATAAGCACATGCACCAGTGTGAATATTTATGATTATTGGTGCAATAACCCTCCCAAGGCATGACAAGGTAGGTATGTTTCTTTCTTTTAATATTATTTTATAATAACTGACCTCCTACAAGGTAGCCACCTAATTTCGTTTACCAGCTCACAGAGGTGGCTGTATGGTTAAGAGACTTGCTTCCCAATCATTGGGTCTCAGGTTCAGTCTTGCTGCATGACACCTTGGGCAAGTGCCTTGGTGTTTTCTACTATAGCACTGGGCTATAGTAGATTTTGTAGGCAGAAACTGTGTAGGAGCCCATCATGAATGTATACATATACATATGCATGTACACACACACACACACACACACACACACACACACACACACACACACACACACATCTTTTAACTTTTACTTGTTTCAGTTCTTAGAATAGGTCCATGCTGGGGCAGATACTTTCCCAACATACCATGCAATGGGTCTGAACCTGGAATGTATATATATATATATATATATATATATATATACTAGCACTATGACCCGGCAATGCCGGGTCATAGTACTAGTGCATGCATATACAGCTACATGCGTACACACATACACGCGAGTACTATCCAAATCTCCGACCAATCACGTACAGCTAGCTGGCCTTCAATTGGCGTATCTAGCTTCAGGCATTTTGATTGGATTTTGGATAGAAAATTCACAAAAAAGTCACTTCTATTGATTTTTTTAATGGCTTTGTGGGGTGACTGGGGAAATGTAAAAATGTGCACGACCATCCTTGGATGGTTTTAAATGACCATAGAAAGTGCGAGCCCTCTAACTGAAAAATTGTGGATTTGTATAAAGGACACACACACAGACATTTTGCCATTTATATATAGAGAGATATGGAATGTGTGTGTTCTTGTATGTGCTCTTGTGATTTAATGTGATGATTGTAAATGAGTGGCGTTGTGGCGTTGTTCACTTCCAGTCTTTCATGAAAAACATGACTGGCCATGGGTGGAAAATACCAATCTTGGAAATTGGTAAGAGTCGAAGACAGGAAGGGCATGCGATAGTAGAAAAGCCTACCTCAACAAATTCCGTCTGATCCATGCAGACATGGAAAAGTGGACATAAAACGTTAAATGAATCACGTGTTTTCATTCAATTCCAATCGCATTTAAGAAATATTCCTTACATAGATCTTGACTGGATGAAGACACCATGTCAAAGCATAATGCAAATAAATTGTTATTGATAATTATAGAATGGCACTTTGTACAAGTATTTACAGTGGACTAATATTTCACCAAGCTTCATTTTAAGAAATTTTTATTTTGGTTTCATTTGTGCCAGTACCATGAGAAAAGTACAACTCATGAACATTATACAGTTTTATTCACTACATCATTGGGTTTATAGTCATTTCTACTATAAGCACAAGGCCTGAAATTTGCAAGGATGGGTTTAAGTTGATTACATTGACCCCAGTACTCAAGTGGTACTTAATTTATCGACCCCTCGAAAGGATGAAAGGCAAAGTCGACCACAGTGGAATTTGAACTCAGAACGTAGCAACGGGCAAAATACTGCTAAGTATTTCGTCCAGCATGCATAATAATAATAATAATAATAATAATAATTTAATGTCCGTTTTCCATGCTGGCATGGGTTGGACGGTTTGACATGTTACGATGAACTGGAGAACTACGTCGAGCTCTTATGTTAGTTTTGGCATGGTTTCTACTGTTGGATACCCTTCTTAATGCCAACCACTTCACAGAGTGTACCGGGTCTTTGTTTCATGGTTCTGACAGTACAACCTGAAAAATGTTCATAAAATAAAACTTGTATGCCCAGTGTGAACACTTGCTCAAAGTACCATTCTGTTGATACTCATAATGCTATATTCGCATTTTTTCACACCGTGTCTATATCCATTTGAGTGGAGGTGCAATGGTCCAGTGGTTAGGCAGCGGACTTGCAGTCAT
>NC_043006.1:40477435-40497435 GCF_006345805.1 Octopus sinensis
GACAAGTTTCTCACAAGGTTACTGAATGAGAACTGACTGGGACTGCATAACACCAATATTGATCGTAATAGTTTTAAGACATAAAACACTTGATATGTTTTTTACAGTGACGGAGTTCCTTACACTGGACACAGTTTTGGCAAAGGCTACGGCCCAGTATGGTTAGGAGATGTGCAGTGCACTGGAAACGAACGTTCTATTTCAGAATGTCCATCAAGTTACTGGGGTACACACAGATGTAACAGCTCCAAGGACGCCGGTGTTTATTGCAGTACGTATTAAAAACCACAGTCTTTATTATTTATGTACTGAAGTCTGTAGAGTGGATGGAATGGTTGTTTCAGACTTGTGAATAAAGTATATAGTTATGTCCCTCTTAGGTCTGAGTTCGCACTCACTTAGGCTCGATGTTTTCTTTTATTTTTGTAAAGGTTGATAAAATAAATACTAAACGTTTTAAAACTATACATTGAAGAGATTGATAGTATGAAAACCAGAATAGCTTATGTTTATGTTGTGTACGTTAATTTACGATATCGAAATATGTATGTGTCTGTGTGTGATAAAAAAGGGGCTAATAAATCCAGGCAGATATCTATAACGCATTCAGTGTTAAGCGAATTTGGTTAACAATATCAAACAATCAGATCCTAATAAATTGAAGTAGAATTAGCATGCAAAGTAATTTTTTGTGTATGACGAATAAATTCAAATATCATTTAGAAAAATTTCAAGGAATTCGAAGTATAAGATGAAAAGAAGAAAAATGGAGGAAATCACATCTTTAATTGATGATTACACCATACATTATAGATGATAGTTGTAGCATGCCAGCACATTTAGATTTAGAACAAAAGGGTATAAAATACCAGTCAAATTGATATATGCTTAAGGAAGAATATAAGGCATCATTACAGAGCATCGTACGTAATTCTACAAAGGTTCTGCAACAACTTAGAAATTTAGATTATATAATCATTCTACTTCATTTACGTTTAAAAGAAAATGTAATTCAACGAATTTTAGTGAATGCATTTGGGATTTAAAAGAAAGAAACATTAACTATGATTAAAGTGGACCATTGTTAGTTACGCACCATTGTACAATACTGGTAATTTTAAATGTAATCTTTGCTTTGAGGAGATCTATTGTATAATTACTTCTAAATTAGAATTATTATATTACAGAAGTAATTTTACATTGAAATGTTCTCATAGATATAGAATAACATTTAAATATTTCAATAATAAATAACCCATTAATTACAATTGCTTTTCAGGTAATGTAATATGCATAATATATTCAAAATATTTTTCCAGCATATTTAATAGATAGACAACTAATTGTGACGTAGAATTTCTGTTTATTTTTTTATTCTTTCATTATCTACTGAGATCATCAAAATTTAAATACTAAACTGATTTTTCTTAGAATATTATATTTCTTCTTGACGCTCTTCTTGTATGCATCCATCTATTGAAGATATTTTCTTAGTTCACTTCGAATTTAGCCCATTTTTGATCACCTTGATAACATTGTGCTAGCATATATTTTTAGATATATTAATTTGACTCAAATTTTATACGTTTTTTCTATATCTAAATATGCTAAAGGTGTAATTTTCTTCATTCTTGTTCTTGTTACGTGTGTGTGCACATATATAGACACACACACACACACACGCTTATATGCTTATATATTAAATATAATTAAACCTTTCTTATTCAACAACAGGAGACGTTTCTATTAGACTTATTGATGGCGATTCTTCTGATAGTGGTCTCGTTGAATTTCGTTACAATGGTGATTGGGGAAAGATCTGCAACGACACTTGGGGCTTTGAAGAAACTTTGGTGGTATGTAGAATGCTGGGATACAGGTACGTGATTTTCACACACATGCATGTGCACAGATACATGCATACATCATCGTTTTAGCGTCCATTTTTCCTTCTATTCATGGGTCAGATGGAATTTGGTGAGGTTTGATTTTTTTTATGGCCGGATGCTTTTCCTGTCGCCAATTTTCGCTTGTTTCTAAACAAGTTAATATATTTCCATGTCAGATACGTTTTCATGAGAGATTAGAAACGAATGACATTGCTTGTATGATATAAAACTCGTTTAAAATTATCATAGGATATCAAGATGGGGAGGCACGTACAGGGACAGTCCGTGAGTGTATTTATTTATTACTCTTTTGCAAGAATAGTGTTGACAGTGAGTTCGATATTTCGGCCTGCTGATCCTTCATCAGACTCTGATGAGAGCTAAACACCCTGAAACTTCGAAGTCACTACAAACAGTATTTTTGTAAAAGAATAATAAATATGTCTTTCGCATAAAGTATTGAGTAATCACAGTATAATATAATTTTTTTTTTTAAATATAATTCAACGTGGCTGTGTGGTAAGTAGCTGCTTACTAGCCACATGGTTCCAGGTTCAGTCCCACTGCGTGGCACCTTGGGCAAGTGTCTTCTACTATAGCTTCAGGCCGACCAAAGCCTTTTGAGTGGATTTGGTAGACGGAAACTGAAAGAAGCCCATCGTATATATATATATATACATATATATATATATATATATACCTTCGAAACACGCATTGAGTCGATCCAGGGACAGCTGATGAAGGGGAATATTCCTTGTATTGTTTGTCTTGTACTCTGTTTTTTCGTTGTTAAAAAAAGTCCGTATCCTAGTTGTTTTTATGTTTTCATTTCTCGTTGTGTTCTACGTTTATTTGTGGTGTCCTGTACTCACACACACACATATATATATATATGTGCATGTATATATACATGTAGATGTAGGTACGTACATATATGTATGTATGCATATATTATAATTATTAAATTATATATATATATATATATATATGTGTGTGGGTGGGTGTATTTGAGTGTCTGTGTTGATGTCCACTTCCATCGTTTGACAACCGATGCTGGTGTGTTTGCATCCCTGTATCTTAGCAGCTCAGCAAAAGAGACCTATAGAATAAGTACTAGGCTTACAAAGACTAAGTCCTAGGATCAGTTTGCTCGACTAAAGGCAGTGCTCTAGCATGGTTGCTGACTGAAACAAATAAAAGAGTAAAAGAGCAAGTATGAGAGAGCAGCACATACCATCAAAATGACACTGGGTTTCTGCATGCATGCATGTATGTATGTATGTATGTATGTATGTATGTATGTATGTATGTATGTATAATTATAACTACATTAAACTAACCATTTATGTAAGGTCTCAGCAGAGCAACTAAATATACAGGAGTGATGATATTATTCATAATCGGATACTGTAATAATTCTCTTTTTTTTTTTGTCCTTTCTATTAGAACAAAATAAATATATCAATGAATTAATTATTAATGTAATAAATATTTGATATAGAAGAACTAAATGTAATAATTGTAATGGCTAGACAACCGGGCCATCATTTCGCGTTCCTCCTGAATGAAATGTCAGTCTGTTACAGCTGAGTGGACTGGGACTATGTGAAATGAAGCACTTTGCTAAAGAACACAGAGCACCACTGGTCCAGGAATCAAAACAACGATTTTACAATCATGAACGTAACACCCTAACCGCTAGAGAGAGATAGGCAGGGTAGAAAGACAGGCAAAGGAAGATTTGGTCATGTGATTATAGCATTCTACAAAAGCAAAACCTCTAATATTACGAAAAATTGATATTTGGTTTTTGTTAACTTCTTATAACATAATCAGATCTTACAACTCTTGTCTTATCAGAAAAGACATATGTCGTAACATCTGGTTATGCTATAAGGAGTTAATATACATTTGTGTGTGAGTGGGCATACAAGCCTCAATATGAGCATGTGTGTGTGTGTGTTTGTGTGTGAGTGTGCATATAGGCCTCAATATAGCCTCAGGCCAACCAAAGCCTTGTGAGTGGACTTGGTAGACAGAAACTGAAAGGTGCCCGTCGTATATATGTATATATATATATATATATATATATATATGTGTGTGTATATATATGTATATATGTGTATATATATGTATATATGTGTATATATATGTATATATGTGTATATATATATGTATATATGTGTGTATATATATATATATATATATATATATATATATACTAAGCAATAAAGGGTTTAGCAACGAATTGCCTCACCACATACCGAATTTAGAAATAGCAGTCAAAGAGTTATAGCTATTTCTTCTACTAGTTATAGCTATTTCTTCTACTAAAAAGGGAGATCTCAGTAAAAACAGCAATTGGAATATATATATATATATATGTGTGTGTGTGTGTGTGTATATATATATATGTGTGTGTATATATATATATATATTATATGTGTGTGTATATATATATATATATATATGTGTGTGTGGTGTGTGTGTGTGTGTGTGTGTGCATATATGTTTGTGTGTCTGTGTTTGTCCCTCCCAACATCGCTTGACAACCGATGCTGGTGTGTTTCTTCCCCGTAACTTAGCAGTTTGGCAAAAGAGACCGATAGAATAAGTACTAGGCTTACAAAGAATAAGTTCTGGGGTTGATTTGCTCGACTAAAGGCAGTGCTCCAGCATGGCCACAGTCAAATGACTGATACAAGTAAAAGAGAAAAAGAGTAAAGAGTACATCCATGATTACATGTCTAACACATCATTCCTCTTCCAAGACAGTAGATGTTAAGGGATATTTGGCTGCTATTTCTGTAGCTCATTCCCTTAATGTCTTGTGTACGATCAGTCATTGCTGCTACTGCTGTTGCAGTTGTTGTTGCATAGCCCTTTATCATACCATCTCTTATTCCAGTGATGGTGGTATATATACTTATCCTAATGAGGTCAACGAGACAGCAGTGTGGCTTGACGATGTGAAATGCTCAGGCAAAGAGAAATCTATCGTAGACTGTGAGATGACTACTCAGCAGAAAGACAAATGTCCCAACGGTTACGCCGCAATATATTGCCGTAAGTATGATTTTTTCTTATTTTTCTCTTCTCTCAACAACATAAAAAAGTTAACACAAGATTAATAAAAATGCAACATAATAATATTGACGTCATAAATAGGATGTCGAGCTGGCAGAATCGTTAACATGCTTGGCAAAATGCTTAGTGGCATTTCGTCTGTCTTCGAGATCTGAGTTCAAATGCCGTCATGGTTGACTTTACCTTTCATCTTTTCGGGGTTGATAAATTAAGTACCAGTTGCGTACTGAGAAGATCTAATCAACTGGCCCCTTCCCCAAAAATTTCAGGCCTTGTGCCTAGAGTAGAAAAGAATATTCTTCCACTTCTATTAAGGGTGACGAGCTGGCAGAAACTTTAGCACCCCAGATGAAATGCTTAGCTGCATTTCGTCTGTCTTTACATTCTGAGTTCAAATTGCGCCAAGGTCGACTTTACCTTTCATCCTTTCGGAGGTCGATAAATTAAGTATCAGTTGCGTACAGGGGTTGATTTAATCAACTGGTCCCCTCCCCCAAAATTTCAGGCCTTGTGCCTAGAGTAGAAAAGAATAATATTTACATCATAAATGAGCAGCGAGATTGCAGAATCATTAAAGCACTGGGCAAAATGCTTAACAGCATTTCATCTGTCTTCACGTTCTGAGTTCAAATTCCATCGTAGTTGACTTTGCCTTTCATCCTTTCAGGGTCAATAAAATTAAGTACCAGTGGAACACAGGGGTCGATGTAATCAACTTATCCCTCCTTTCTACTCTAGGTACAAGGGCTGAAATTTTTGAGGAGAGGGGCTAGTCGATTACATCAACCGCAGTGCAAAACTGGTACTTATTTGAACTCAGAACGTAAAGACAGACAAAATGCCGATAAGCATTTTCTGTGGCGTGCTAACGATTCTACCAACTCACCACCTTATTTAATGTATTAATCTTAACGTTTTCTTTTGTTACATAAACTTTTTCATCCTCGTCTTTTCTATGTTTTTTATGTCTTCGATTCTTCACACTTTAAAACTCCCGCCATCACAATCTGACGACTTATTTTTTCTCTACTCAGTTTTAGATACATTAAGCTTTGAGACAAGTATGATTAACTGTACCTCATTTATGCCATGGCAGTGAGTAAAACACATGAATATGTGCAGTTATTAGCCATTTACTAATTACATGTGTGTGAGAGAAAGAGATTGGGCAAGAGACAGACAGACAATGTAGTGTAGTTTTAACAGTATGTCCATCTGTATGTCTATATATCTGTGTGTATTTGTCTCACAATCTTTCATGTTGTCGTTGTGTACAGGAAACATCAGCGTTAGAATTGTCGATGGACCCAATAAGGCAAGTGGTTATGTTGAGTTGCTGTACAGCGGAGTCTGGGGAACGATCTGCTCTGAAAAATGGGATCGCAACGATGCCCTTGTAATATGTCGAATGTTGGGTTACAAGTAAGTAAATTCTTTTAATTGGACTATTGAACAGGCTCAGGTATGACTGCATGGTTAAGAGGCTTACTTTGCAACTATGTGGTCTTGAGTTCAGTTTCACTGCACAGCCCCTTGGGCAAATGTCTTCCACTATAGCCCCAATCTGACCAATCTCTTGTGAGTAACCTTGGTTGAGAGGAAACTGTATGGAAGCCAATCATGTGTATATATAAATTTATATTGGGTTGGTGCATAATTACTGCGGCTTTTTTTCAACAAATTTTATTCAATAAAAACAATAGCAATGTTTAACAAAAACATCTTTAAATGACAGTTTGACCGTTTGCCAAGCAAATGGAAAGCAGTAATTGAAGTAAATGGTGAATATGCTCCGGAATAATCATTTAAAGATGTTTTTGTTACATATTGTTAGTGTTTTTGTTGAATAAAATTTGTTGAAAAAAGCCATACACACATACACACACACACACACACACACACACACACACACACACACACACACACACACACACACACACACACACACAGAGCATATATATATATATGTATATATGTATGTGTGTATGACTTCTTCATGCTTGTGTTTGCTGCAACCGCTTCACAACTGTTGTTGGTTTGTTTATGTCCCTACTGAGAGAATAAGTACCAGGCATAAAAAAAATAAGCACTGGGGTCAATTTGTTTGACTAAATCCTTCAAGGCAGTGCCCCAGCCTGGTCGCAGTACAATGACTGAAACAAATATTACAGTACCAGTAGTATATTGAAAACTACACCAAGTTCCTTGCAAAACCAGTGCAGGTGTGGCTGTGTGGTAAGAAGCTTACTTTCCAATCACATGGTTCATGGCTCAGTTCCACTGCATGGTTTCTTGGACTATAGCCCTAGGTCGATCAAAGCCTCGTGAGTGGATTTGGTTGGTGGAAACTGAAAGAAGGTGGCGAGATGGCAAAAACGTTAGCACGCTGGGCAAAATGCTTAGCGTTATTTTGTCTGCTGTTACATTTTGAGTTCAAATTCCGCTGAGGTAGACTTTGCCTCTCATCTTTTTGGGGGTCAATAAATTAAGTACCGGTTACACACTGGGGTCGATGTAATCGACCTAATCCCTTTGTCTGTCTTTGTTTGTCCCTTCTATGTTTAGCCCCTTGTGGGCAATAAAGAAATAAGGAAACTGAAAGAAGCCTATCACCTATGTGTGAAAGAAGCCTATGTGTGTGTGTGTAGATATCTATGTGCATGTGCCTTTGTGTATGTGTATGTCACTCACCACTGCTTGACGACAGTGTTGGTTTGCTTACACGCTGTAACTTAGTGGTGCTGCAAAAGAGACCGACAAAATAAGTACGAGGCTTAAAAGAGAAAATAAGGTGCTGGGATTGATTTATTCAGCTAAAACTCTTGGCCGCAGTCAAATAATTGAAAAAAGTGAAAGATAAAAGAACGATAAAATGTTGTGTTTAGTCATGAGACAATTATTGTTTTGTACGCGTTAATGATGTTAATGCCATTGTCTGTTATCTCTCTGTAGTGATGCCAGTGTGAAAAATAAGAAGAAAATCAAACTAGCATCAGAACATATGTGGCTGGGGGAAGTTGAATGCACTGGCAAAGAAAAATCCATCACTGAATGCAAGCACTCGGATTGGGGATATGAATGCTCATACGAGGCAGCAGAGTTATATTGTCGTATGTATCACTATTATTTATTCATTTTCCTGTTTGAGACGGCGAGCTGGCAGCAATTTTTTTTTCCCACGAGAGTTCTGGACCCCAGTTATGAACTCAATTGCATACAGCCAATCAGAGCTCAATTATCAAACTAATTTATGTGATGGGCATAACATGTTGGACGATAAGATAAGGTCACGAGTTGGCAGAACTGTTAGCATGCTGGACGAAATGCTTAACAGCATTTTGTCTGCCGCTACATTCTGAGTTCAAATTCCGTTAAGGTTGACTTTGCCTTTCATCCTTTAGGGGTCGATAAAGTAAGTACCATTGAAATATTGGGGTCGATGTAAATCAACTAGTCTCCTCCCATCAAATTTCAGACCTTGTGCCTCCAGTAGAAAGGATTATTTGTTTGTTTCCCATCACGTTTTGTTTAATAGTTGTATAAAGAAAACTGGTAATAACTGATACTCTGTCAGTTACAATGATGAGTGTTCCATTGGTTTGATCAACAGAACTATATGATGTGAATTTAACATGAAAGTGGTTGAGCAGTCCACAGATATGCATACTCTTAACATAGTTCTCAGGAAGATTCTGTGTGACACAGAATGTGACAAGACTGGGCCTTTGAAATACAGGTACTACTCATTTTTACTTGTTGAGTGGACTGGAGCAATGTGAAATAAAGTGTCTTGCTCAAGGACACAAAGCATCACCGGGAATTGAACTCATGACCTTGTGATCGTGAGCCTAACATTCTAACCATTGAACCACGCACTTTCACAAAAGAAACTATAATCATTTATGGAATTCTAGTAGTCTTCGGTATTTTTTGTTATCGTTTAATCTGGGGAGAAACAGTGGTGCCCATAACATTTTGTGAGGACTTTGAAACCTATCTTCAGAATGGTCCCACAGCCAAAATGCTTGGAACAGAATTTACTTAGGTGCCTCCGCATCGAATGACATACGAAGCAGTCAAAGTACTCCAGCAAGGTCGGTCAGCAACCACCCTCAGTTCATCATTCCATCGTGCATCATTCCAGTTGAAGGTCCCTGTCGATCGCCTAGTCTCAGATCATCATCCCCTGTGTCGTTGCCTCTGAGGGCAACACTTAAGAACTATAAGACTGTTCGTCTATGGTTTTACAACATGTTTCAGTCAATTCATTTGGTGCTTGCAGCTGGTGATGTAAACTGGGCATTGGTCAGCTCATCTTCTGAGCTCGTTCCTAATAAAGTATTCCTGTTTCGTACCTAGTATTTTCAGGAGGCATCTCCAATCAAAAGCATCCAGTTTTTCCTTGGTTGGTGTTCAGGTGCCATGGTTGGTGCTCACAGACATATAGAAGAATAGGATGCAACAGCATAAAACCCTGCTAAATGCACTCACCATAAGTAAGATGGTGATGTTAAACTTATCAATGATTTAAGCCCACTAGCCACGCATGATCTTAACATAGTCTCTTGTTTTTAATTTAGGTAACATTTCTGTAAAACTTGTGGACGGTCAAATTCCCTCTGAAGGTCGGGTGGAAGTATTCTACAACAACTCCTGGGGAACTGTCTGTGATGACAGCTGGCGAGAAGAAAATGCCCAGGTGATCTGTCAGATGCTTGGATACAGGTAAAGTATTAGAATTTACATGGAAATTGATGTATAGATATTTGGTTTTAGGGTTATATCATTATTAGAAATGTACTGACTTAGTATTAAATGAGATGTTACTGGTTAAAGTAGACATATATATGTACGTTTAAGTGTATGTATGTATATATATATGTGTGTGTGTGTGTGTATGTATAAGTATATATATATATATTATATATATATATATATATATATATATATATATATATATATATATGTATATATCATCATCATCATCATTGTTTAATGATACACATTGTGTATTTTCAATTATTTTATTATTGATTTCAGTCAAGGGTTGTGACCATGTTGGAGTACCACCCCTGGCATTAATGCCTGCTTATCTTAGACATGTTTTCCAGTCCTATTTCAGGAATCTGTCCTGGTGAAGTAATTAGTCGGTCAGAGATGCCGTTCTTTGTATTTCTTGTCTAATTGATCTTTGACCACATTCGTATCTACTGCTCGTGGATCTATGAAGCCTTTTGGAAAGGGGTTGAAAAGCTGTGGACCTTTGAACTCTAAACTGTTACAGTATTGGTTCCTTACACTGGACAGAAGGGTAAGATTTTTGGTACTCAGCAATGGCACCCACTCAGGTGATTGGCATGGCTTTCAATCCCAAAGTTGTGTGTCAGACTTTCCAGGATCTTCCACACACACACACATGTATGTGTGTGTTTGTGTTTGTGTGTATGTATGTATGTATACACACACACATACATACTTATGTGTGCGTATATGTATATATATATATATATACATATATATACGGCAGGGGGTGGTGGTAATCCCTGCAGTACTCTTTCACCACAACTTTCTCTCACTCTTTCTTCTGTTGGCCTGCTCGCTTAGCCAGTGGGGTAGTGTCATTTGAAAGCTAAAACAATGCAAAGCACATTGAGACCAGCGATGTGTAGCAACATCTGATAGCCTGGTCAGTCACGGTGATCGTGGTTATACATGTATATATGTAATGGTTCAATATGGTTTAACCTGATTTAATAAAAATATACATTGTAACAGCAATACAATGCAATTTGATATACCATGTCTGTAATACTTGTTTCACACAATTTATGCTTCTTGCAGTTATGGTTTATCATACACACATGCAGCATATGGAGAAGGACAAGGCAAAATCTGGTTGGATGAAGTGAACTGCACGGGTAAAGAATTCTCTATAGCTGACTGCGATAGAAGGGATTGGGGTCATCACGATTGTGCCCATCGGGAAGATGTTGGAGTCCATTGCAGTAAGTAGCACATACATCTATAGATATATGATGTTTATTTATTACTTTATATATATATATATATATTGTATTATAAGTGTAGGCATAACTGTTTGGTTAAGAAGATCGTTTTGCAGCCAAGTAGTTTCCGTTCCATTTCCAATGCATGCGACCTTTGGCAAGAGTCTTCTACTATGGACCCAGGCAGACCAATGCCATGTTAGTAAATTTGGAAAACGGAAACTGTGTGGAAGCCAATCAAATACACACACACATATATATTTAATTCTTTATTGCCCAAAGGGGCTAAACATAGAGGGGACAAACAAGGACAGACAAAGAGACTAGGTCGATTACATCAACCCCAGTGTGTAACTGGTACTTATTTAATCAACCCCGAAAGGATGAAAGGCAAAGTCAACCTCAGTGGAATTTGAATTCAGAATGTAGCAGCAAACGAAATACCACTAAGCATTTCGTCCAGTGTGCTAACAATTCTGCCAGCTTGCTTCCTTATACATACATACATGCTTACATGCATGCATGCATGCATACATACATACATACATACATACATACATACATACATACATACATACATACATAGAGTACAGTATAAAGCTTGTCCACCTTCAGATTTCACCCTCTACTATCCAGTAGTAGTATTATACATACTTCCAGGTTTGCGTTTGGACATCCGTTGTGTGTGAATTGAAAAAATTGGAGTCAACCAGACTTTATAGACTAATTTATCAAGTCTAATAAATTAGACTTGATAAACTAGTCTATAAATTAGAACTAAACTCCCCACCCCCCAGTAAATCTGAATAACAAATATAATCAATGATAAGCAGTGTCTTTCTTTGAAAAAAATCTCAGTTACAACTGTGATGTTGTTGATAAAACATGTTCTTTGTCTATCTACTTATCCTCTTGTGATTTTGGATAATAAGAAAACTACACAAATGAATCCTTCGAATTTAACTAAATTCTATATTTTTATGCAGCTGAAGATTGCTCTACATTTTAAATTGATGTAATATTTGCATTGTTCAATTAAATGGAGTTGCATGAAACGATTGTACAGCATTACCTCTGGATATCCTTGTTGCTTATTTTGATTATAATCACCCTATTTTGAATTATATGGATAATACCATACTAAATTCTGGTGCCTTTAACTTAAGTACCGTATTCATCTGAATCTAAATTTTACATATATATGCATACATATATACATATATATATACACACACACATATTGTTTACACATATATGTATGTGTGTGTGTGTGCATGCATGCATGTGTGTGTCAGTACATATGTATTTTCTTTTTTGTTGCAATTATTTGTGGTCTTCCTGTATGTTAACATAACAAGTAAGCAAATAATCATACTTGGTCTATGTCTTGCTATCTGCAGAAAATGTCGAAGTTCGATTGGTCGACGGCGGCTCTCCTGAAAACGGTCGCGTTGAGATAAAGTTTAAAGAACGATGGGGTACCATCTGTGATGAAGGTTGGGATGATGATGATGCTGTGGTGGTATGTCGGATGATTGGTTACAGGTAAGTCAATAGATCAGGCATACATTGTTAATTATATTTATTTCTTAGAACTATTTGGTGAGTTAGCTGTGGAAAAAGGAAGTCATTATCTTACTGTTATATTTTATAAGTGCTCATCATTTAGGATGATTGGTATGACTAATGTGATTAATGTTCTATTACTGCAGCTTATTATTATTATTATTATGACAGCAATATATCAATATATATATATATATAAATAAAATGCAAAATGGGACAAGAACGCAAAACATCCAGACAGTTAGATGATACAAAAATGGGACATCAAATCATCCAGATAGACGATACAAAGAAAACAAGGACAGGTCATTCAAAGTTTTCTTTCCTCAGTCGAGTTCCAGATTATTTTTGCAATTTTGGCTGGTTATACTCGAGATTTCTCCAATCTGGCCAGCCCCAAGGAAAAACTAAGCTATGAGCATTAGATTCCTTGGAAGAAAGCAGCAAATGTATACAAAAACAAGGATGGAAAAAAAAACGGAGAATGTTACACAAATACAAATAACAGGACATGACAACAGGTGTCTTTCGACTAAGGACAAATTAAATTAAGCTGGCATGTGTGGAAATAAGGCCTTATGGCAGGGATACAAAAATGAATCTAGTGGTGGGTAAGAGCGATGACTTTCTCGAAGAAACTAGGTGTCGACATGGATGAACTAGCTGGTCTATTTCGGAAAACTTTCAGGCTCAGGCCTACCTTGGATAACTTCCAGAAATCCCTGGCCTGGCAGGATATGCACCCAGAAAAATTGTGTCACCTGCTGATGGTATTCCACACACACACACACACACACACACACACACACAACACATATGTATATTCCATGTGCAGAGCACCATTGATTTTAAGCTAAATCTCTTTTCTGTTTATTTTTATGAATCATTTTCTTTTGCTTTTAGTGATGGCATTGCTTATAAAAACGCAAAATATGGCCCCGGTACAGGACCAGTATGGCTGCACAATGTTAACTGTAATGGTAGCGAATATTCCATTGCGAACTGTAATCGACTTGACTGGAACTCAAGCAAATGCCAACATTCTCAAGATGCCGGCGTATTTTGCAGTAAGGAATTTTACTTATCTTTGATGTTCTTTAATCTCCTTTTGTCTTCAAGTGAAATTATATGAAAATAAATAAATAGGTGCAGACATAGCTGTGTTGGTAACTACACAGTTTTGTGTTCATTCCTATTGCATGGCACCTTGGGCAAATGTCTTCTACTATTTATAGTTCAAGACTGATGACTACCTTGTGAATGAATTTGGTAGACAGAAAATATGTGGAAGCCCATCGTGTATACACACACACAAACACACATATATCTACACACACACACGTATGTTAAATAAAATGAGACAATAAAGCCAAGGCTGTGTGGAATTTTCAGGACATTTATAAAGAGAAAGTTAGTCTTACAGCTGTTTCTGGGATATTAGGAATATCCCTTCATCAGAGACAATGTGAGGTGGTTAAATAGAGGGAAATATTAGTGTGCAAATAGAGGGAAATATTAGAGTTCAATATATTGGAAAAGAGAGCAAATAGTGAGTATGTAGGGAAATAGGAGAATGAATGTAGAAATAAAAATGTATAAAGATGTTATAGTTGCAGCTCCATTATCCAAGGAGAGTGGTGTGTAGAAATGGTAGGAATGCTTCCTGTCTGTGGTATGTAAATTCCAACAGGTGTTCATATTTTGTCATCACAAATGGAAAGTGGGAAGACATAGATTCCATGTGCTGTTCATTCAAAGGAATCTTGTAGTATGAATGAAAATTTGAGAACGTAATGGTAGTATTAAGCGGATAGAGAGGGGGAAGAGATGTCTATGTTAAAATGAAGAGAAAGGTCAAAGGAAAAGGTGAGAAAAGAAGAAGGAAAATTATAAGAAAAAGTTTCCTGAGCATCTGTGGTGCTTATTGCCCCTGTGCATCTGCCGCACACGGAAACTATCTTCTCGGTTGATCTTCCTTTGATGTTGCTGCACCTCTTATGTGTCCATAGCTTACACTGGGTACATCTTATGGAGTTTCTACCTATACCTTTCTTACAGATCGAGCAGGGCCACCTACCTGAGGGGTGTGTGTGATGAGATCGCCTTCCTACTTACTAGAACTTTAATCTTTGCTACATTGACTCTAAGGCCTTTTGATTCTAAACCTTGCTTCCACACCCAGAATTTTTTTTCTAGTTCCGGTAGTGATTCTGCTATGAGGGCCAGGCCATCAGCATAGAGGAGCTCCCAGGGGCAACCCATCTTGAATTCCTCTGTTATTGTCAGGAGGACTATGATGAAAAGAAGGGGACTGCAGACTGAATCTTGGTGGACCCCTACTTCTACCTGGAATTCTTCACTATACTTGTTGCCAATCCTAACCTTACTAATGGCCTCTCTGTATAGGGCCTGTACAGCCCTTATTAACCATTCATCAATCCCCAGTTTCTGCATTGCCTACCACATTTATATAACACATGGTAAAAGGAGAAAAGGAAAAATGGATCGCATGTTACTTTGAGTCTTTTGTATAGAAAAAGTATTTAGTGTGTACTTTTTTGTGTGTGCTTTGGTTAAAAGAGAATTTGTGGTAGAAGAAAAAGAAATCATATTTAACTTACTAGTATCCGGTTTGCACTGATATTCAGCTTTGCAAAATTTTAAATAATTTTTTTACATTTAGAACCATATGTGAATTACAGAATAGGTAGATATGCTGCTTATAACCTTTCCAAAACCAAGGAAACAAACACATACACACACGTGGTTTGATAAAAAGCAAACTGACAGAAAATGTACCGATCGTCAAAAAATAAGTGCTGGAGTGAATTTGATCAACTAAACCCTTTAAGGTGATGCAACACCATGTCCACAGCCCAATGATTGAAACGAATAAGAGAATTATAGAACATAAGAAAATCCTTTACGATTTCCATACTTAAAAGAGAGCAAGGGCGATCCTCCCCAGGAGACTGCAGTGCTGGGTTTCCTGCATAAGCCTATATAGACTGTTTTCCAGGGAGCAGCAAAGTCTACAGCTACCCCCAGGAACCACTCCAACTGCACCACTTTTCTTTACTGATTTAAATACGAAAAATAAAATTTATAATTCTCTGATTAGTGAGTAACCTTTGTAATATATGATGTATGTTTTTTTTCCCCCTCTTCTTTCTCTTTGCAGAAGAGGTCGCGATCAAACTTCTCGGCTCTATGGTTCCTGGACTGGGCCGAGTGGAAATTGGTATTGCTGGGAAATGGGGTACTGTATGTGAAGACAACTGGGATCGAAGTGATGCTCTTGTTGTCTGTCGTATGCTTGGCTATCAGTAAGTACATAATTCTCTACCAACATAGATTGTACAGAAATTTTTGTACTTCGATATATAAAAATAGATAGACAGACAGACAGATAGATAGATAGATATACATATATCTATATACACATATACATGTACATATATATATATATATATATATATATATATATATATATAAAATTATAATTGAGGGTATTCAAGATACCACCATGCTAGAGATGGCAGCCAAAGACTGACTATAAAACCACATCAAGTATTCATATAGCACAAGGTGAAAAGACAAATAGACAAATAAACTAGCAAAGTTCTGGATAATCCTGGACCCTGGGTTTCTGACTCTGTATAAAAATATATTTTGTCTTTTCAGTGAGATAAACCATGATATGGCCACTTGTTTTGATCATTATTTTGAATAATAGTCTTATCCTTATTTATATAAAAAATTAATGTGTATATATATGTATATATATATTGCATACATACATACATGTGTATGTATGTACAGCAACTGTGTAGAATCAAAATAACCTATTCCTATAACTGTTAAGATGTGGGTAGGTGTAACAGGGGAGGGGTGCATGCATGCCATTATAATGAATGAGACAATAATAACTAGGAATCATTTAAACTGACAAATTAAATGCGTCGATTTTTCACCTACCTCGGCTTTGAGTTCTAATCTTGCCATTGTCAACTTTGTATTTCATCCCTCCAAGGTCGATAAAAAGTATCAATCATACCACAGTGGGTCAATTCAATAAATTGTGTTCTCATTATACAAATTATTGGCTTTGTTCTAATATGAGAAATCGTCGAGAATTAAGGCTCTGCTTGGAGGGCAAGCTAGCAGAATCATTAGCACGTTGGACAAAATGCTCAGTGGCATATCTTCCGGCTCTTTACGTTCTAAGTTCAAATCCTGCCAAAGTCAACTTTTTCTTTCATCCCTTAGGGATCGATAAAATAAAGCACCAGCCAAGTACTTGGGTCAATGTACTCAACTCACCTCTTGTCTTGGACCCTGCTGTGAACCAGCATCTCCTTCAGTGGGAATGTTATGATCTCGGTCACTTCTATGCCTTGGAAGCTTAGAGCCCAACAAAAAAAAATGTTCCACTGCAACTGGTTTAAAAAAATTGTTGTTGTTGTTGATACTGTTATTAATGCTTTTAAGTGTTTTTTTTTTATCTAACTTTGCAACATCTTCCCTTAATTACAGCGATGCAGTGGCCTACACTAATGGTAAATTTGGAAGAGGTAACCATTCAATAGTCCTTGACGAAGTGGAGTGCCTTGGCAATGAATATTCCATTGCCAACTGCAGCCATAGCCCGTGGGGTCAATCCCATTGCAAGTATCCAGGTGCAGCTGGTGTCCATTGCTGTAAGTAGTGATAATTAATGCATTATTTGCTTAATAAAAAATAATTAATTAATTAAAAGTCATTTATGTATTATACTTAATGACAAAAGGCAAGTTATTGCAGTAAATCTCTTATGGACATGACATGTTTAAAACACAATAAATATCAGAGAGAGACAAGAGTTCATCGCAACAGCAGACAACAAAAGTGTCAGATCTATTTTAGCCTCAGTACTCGCCTCATTTGTGTATACAGAATGAACTAAGTATTTCTTGACTCCCAATAGTTCATATGAACAAAGTATTTAACCATAGAGTTGGGTAGAGGAATTTAAATAAAATGGCACATTATGCAACATGTTTTTAAACCTGTTCACTACATTTTTATGGGCCTTTAAGAGTGAATTTAGAACATCAAAACTATCTTTTCTACAGATGTTTTATTATCGACAGTGCCTGAAATGAATGCAAACTCTCAAAGTTGAATACAAATTTACCAAGCAGCAGGGGAGCTTTACATAGCAAATTTACCTGATCAAGCAGTAACAGTTAAGCAATGTTTAGAATTTCATATACATCCTTGTTTATCTAAATTTCAATTGAATATTAAATGCTATTTGTCCTCCATATCATATACATATTATATACATTTACAGAGTGTATACCTGAGTGCAGATTAAAACAGGGAAGTTTACTTGAGCTTTTTTTTTTTAAAACAACACATTATTTTACACGTGTTTCACTCGCAAATACTCTTTTGTTATGTGATAATCGTTATATAAATGGTCGCATCAGATCTTCAGAAAAATATAGTAATTCAATTCAATACAAAATAACCATCACAAGTTGGTTCGCAGTGCAAAGATATAGCGTTTCAACCCTATAATGCAACTGTTTATGCAACAGTTATTGCATAATGTACCAATATCCGCAAGTGAAAAACATATAAATGTATACAATTTAGAATGTTGCAAATAAAACACTCAAATTCTCCTGTTTAAGCCTGCTAAGATACATAGATAAATGCATACATACATACATTATTTACATTATTTACATTTTGTTTGTTGTTAACACAATGTTTCGGCTGATATACCCTCCAGCTTTCATCAGATATAAATAATGTAAATAATGTACATAATTCCTCATCTCTTAAATATAGAACTATACATACACACGTACATACATACATACATACATGCGCATACAGATGTGCGCACATGCATACACACACAGTGAGTAATTTGTATATAGTACTATTACCTCTAAACACAAAGAACTCCTCAATGTGGGTTATTTATAAAGATTTATTACGTGAATTGGAAGTTGGAATGTCTCAGGATGTCCAGTGACTTCATACTAGACAAAGGACTAACATGGTACTTATATTATTTCCATTTTGAATGGCTGTATCACTCCAAAGATTTCTTTTACCCGAAATGAAATCATTGTTCACACTGCAGTATTGAAACTTGCATGTTCCAACATTATATGTGTCTGTGCATATATCACTGTACCAAGTTGCATCGCTTTACAGGAATAAGCAAGCTGGTTATTCGATACTGAAGTGTCAAGGATAGAAAGGGCCTCTTAGGTTTAGCTGGTAAACAATCCAGACAGAAACTGCTCAACCACTGATTGGAATTTGTTGTGCGACCCCAAGTCGCTCTATGCCCTACCTGCTTGCCAGTAGATTGAATTCCCTAGGACCCATTAATTGCATGCATCTGTTGTCGATCTGTGACCAAACAAAAAGCGAACACTTAAATCGCTTGTTTCATCATCCGACGTCATGTCCACCCTCATTTCCGGTGCATCACTCACTAACATCTCCTTTCATTTCCGGTGCATCACCCACTATGCCACAGGTAGACAGAGGTTCATAATATAGAAATAAAGTGAAATAGCTATAAGAGTCGATGTCATGACTAAAAAACGCCTTTGAAGAAAATGCCTCAGTAAATCTGCAGTCAAAAGAATGAGCATAATAAAAAATGAATAAAAGGATACGCTTGTTTATAAACTCTTTTTTCATTGTAGTAAATGTCACGACTCGATTAGTTGATGGCACCAACAGAAGCAACGGCCGCGTGGAAGTTTTTTATAATGGCGCCTGGGGCACAGTGTGTGAACGAGGATGGGACCGAAGAGATGCGTTAGTCATCTGCCGTATGCTGGGATACAGGTAAGAAATCATACAAATGGAGTGATGCCTAATTTAGATAATATCCCTCATGGTCAGGGTCTATATCCAGTTTCGATTTCTGGTTTCAGAGCCACTGCATTATTTAGCTGAAGGGAAGGTGGTGAGCTGGCAGAATCGTTAGCTCACCGGGCAAAATGCTTAGCAGTATTTTGTCTGTCTTTACGTTCTGAGTTCAAATTCCACCGAGGTCGACTTTGCCTTTCATCTTTTCGAGGTCATTAATTAAGTACCAGTTGAGTACTGGGGCCGATCTAATCGACTATTCCCCTACACTCAAATTTCAGGCCTTGTGCCTTTGGTAGAAAGGATTATTTAGCTGAAGGGAAATCTATGAAGGTCACAAAATTCTCAGGTTCTTGTCCTTAAATTTGTTCATGGATGGATGGATGGATGGATGGATCCATGTACACATGGATGCTTCCATTGGGATTTATTTTATACTTTGTCTCTTGGAGAATTCAAGCAGGTCAGAATAGTGACAAGGCTCTTTTGCTTAATTGAAGACAACGTTTGAGGGGTTGCGGTTACCTGAATTGGTTGATGTCTGTGTGTGTGTGTTTGTGTGTGT
>NC_043006.1:40502435-40504935 GCF_006345805.1 Octopus sinensis
GTACTGGAGCAGGAAATGAACTTCATGTTTTCTATAATCTCTCTGATAAAGCTGATTCATAAAAGTTTCCCATAACAACGAAAGCAAATAGGTTGTTGATTAAAGTAAGATGCATAAACATTATTTTGTTGATTTAACTGAATATAATGGAACAAAACTAAAAGTAGATTAATGATTGTCAACAAATGTTTAGGTCCTGTCAGCGTTCAACTATTTTTGATAATCTAAAATTAGGGATGATGAATTCATTTTCTGCTTCCTCCATTCCCCTTCAATACCATATTAAACCGGATACTAATTATAAACCTATTTTGGGTAACCAGGCATAGCTGTGTCATAAGAAGTTTGCTTCCCAACCACATGGTTTAGGGTTCAATCTCTCAGCATGGCACCTTGAGTATGTGTCTGCTACTATAGGCCCGGAACAACCATAGCCTTGTGAGTCAATTTGGTGGACGGAAATTGAAGGATGCCCACTGTATATATGTGTGTATATGTGTGTGTGAGTGTGTATGTGTGTATATATATATACACACATGTATATGTATGTGTGTGTTTCTTTGTGTTTGTAGCTATCTCCTAACCACCTGACAACCGGTGTTGGTTTGTTTACGTCCCAGTCATTCTTTTCAGCTCAGCAAAAGAGACTAATAGAATAAGTACCCCGACTTTAAACAAAACATAAGTATTGGGGTTGATTTGTTCGACTAAACCCTTTCAGGACAGTGCCCCAGTATGGCCACAGTCCAGTGACTGAAACAAATAAAAGATAAAAGATAACCATTTAAATGAATCATAGGCTCTTTTTATAAATAGGGTTGGTCCATGGGGAGCTTTGGGAAGAACCTTCCCTAAGAGTTCTGTTCGATAATCACAAAACCAAGTTTGGCTAAAGGTCTTATGATCAAATGGATTAACCTCAGTACTTATTTTCATCAGCCTAGTGTAATAAGCCGTTCATCAGCAAAACTAAGAGGATGAGTCAAAAAGAAATGCCATTTTGTTTAGGACAGCTATAATTACCAACACAGGAACATGTATCATACCTCAAAATAAAGCTGGCCCCCTGTGGATCACATCCCTACTTCTCAACATAGTCACTGTTTCTCTCAATAGCAATGTTCCACCTTTAACCCTTTCGTTACCAACCAGGCTGAAACCGGCTCTGGCTCTGAGTACAAATGTCTTGTTTTCATAAGTTTTGAATTAAAATCTTCCACCAAACCTTAGTCACAATTCATGTTCCTAAAACTAGCTTAATGATAACTAAGTAATTATACTAAATTCTTTGTTATATTTAAAGTAATTGAAAGAAACACAGAGCATCTTAAAATAAATACAGTAACGAAAAGGTTAAATGAGAGCATGTATCTCTGCCCTGTAAAATTCTGTTGACTGTTCTTTGAGCCACTCCTTCACTACAGTTTTCACTTCCTTGTACACACACACACACACACACACACCAGATATCCCCAGTAAAGTTGGCAAAAATAATACATAGCTTGCTGCAAGGATCTCAACCATGGGATATGAAAGTGAACTTAGGGGAGAGATTGCAGTTTCCCCAGGTTGTCCATACAACCCTAAGGCCAGATGTGATCCTGTGGTCTGAAAAGGCCAAGAAAATTATCATAATTGGATTCAAAGTTCCGTGGGAAGAGGGGTGTGTGATGAGGCCCATGAACGGAAGTGTGCCAAGTATGAGAGCTTTCGGCAGGATTGCAGGGAGGAGGGATGTCATGTGTGGCTTTTCCCAGTCGAGGTTAACTGTAGGGGATTCCCTGCTCAGTCAGCATGGAGTATGCCACAGCAATTGGAATGAGAGGTAAGAAGCAAAGGGTGACTGTGTGCAGGAAGGGAGAGGCAGCTGAAAGAGCCTCTTGTTGGTTTTGGAGCAAAAGATAAGAGGTAAGCTGGAAGCCAGGAGGAGATGAGGAGCAGTGAATTGGCCACCTCTTCTGACCCACCAACGGGAGGGTGTTACGGGTTAGGGTCAAAATGCCTGATGAACATCAGTTCCTTCTGGTCAAGATTTCATTCACATTGGTGAATGTTAAAAGCACCTTACAGGTGTTATTAACACATATATACATACATACATACATACATACATACATATATATAAATATATATATATATAAATATATATATGTATAGGTGCAGGAGTGGCTGTGTGGTAAGTAGCTTGCTTACCAACCACATGCTTCCGGGTTCAGTCCCACTGCGTGGCACCTTGGGCAAGTGTCTTCTACAATAGCCTCAGGCTGACCAAAGCCTTGTGAGTGGATTTGGTAGACGGAAACTGAAAGAAGCCCGTCGTATATATGTATATATATATCTATATATATATATATGTGTGTGTGTGTGTGTGTGTGTATGTAATATATATCCCACCAACATTGCTTGACAACCGATGGTGGTGTGTTTACGTCCCCGTAACTTGGCAGTTTGGCAAAAGAGACTGATAGAATAAGTACTACGCTTACAAAGAATAAATCTT
>NC_043006.1:40507435-40522435 GCF_006345805.1 Octopus sinensis
GTGTGTGTGTATGTATGTATGTATGTATGTATGTGTATAAACATTTATGTATGCACACATATATATATATATATACCTATGCATGCATTACTCTATGTATGTGAGTGTATATATTTGTAAGTGTGCATGTGAGTGGCAATTGTTATGGTTGTCCCCTTTCACTCATAATGTCTTTCCTATATTACTCTCCAAGTTTTAATTTACTCAAATAAGACCAGTCCACATAGAAACATGCAATGTGATACAAACAAATCCCTAAGCCGAGTCTAAGAAAATGCGAACACGCTAAAGATAAAGTAAATATTCCATTTGATGTTTCAGTGGTGCTATTTATTATGGTAAAGCTCGATACGGTCCTGGAACTGGACCCATTTGGATTGATGACTTGAAATGTTCCGGTAAAGAGCATTTCATTACAGACTGCAAATTCAATGATTGGGGCAAACATGACTGCAGCCATGCAGAAGATGCTGGAGTACTCTGCAGTGAGTATCATTTCATTGGTATTATTGTTGATTTTCCTTATTTGTGTTGTTGTTGTTGTTGTTGGTCTGGTCAGATCAGGAATGGTCACTGGTTGAAGGCTTTACAGTTGTGGCCATCCTGTCTTTTACTCATAGTTTTATCTAGGTCTATACGTACTCTCAACCACATGGTCCAGTCCCAGTCCTTGTCATGGTCTGGTGGTATGTGTGTCTCAATGACCCTGAGAGCCATGCTAGTAGAGCATGATTTCCTAGTAGGACCTCCCATGCTGGACAGGTCAAAGATCAGAGGCCAGACAAATATGGTATGAATGGGTTTGACAAGGGTCAACACCTCTACCTAGAAAAAAAGCAAAGTTACAGAAGTATTAATGATAATTCAAAACCAGTGGAGGAGGCTGCCCTTCAGGGAAATATATGACATGGCACAGAAAAATCCAAGTCTACAGAGGCAGAGCTGGAAAAGCAGAGATTCAATTGGAGAGAAGTAGAGAAGACAGCCTAGAGTTGAGAGCAGGAGAGGTAAGTCGCCAATAGTTTATGCTCCATAGGAAGCAAAGAGCTTAAGTGTTCTGTGCTATTTGAGACAGCAGAGTGTTATTCAAAGGAGACTTGGTTATTATTTCAGCCAATTTGAGTGACCTTGTAAAGAATGTTGTGTTAGTTCTCTGTTGCGTTGTTTGTTTGTTTGTTTGTTTATACTTTTGGGTGACTATTGATTAAAAGCCATAAACAAGGAGGTATTTATAGCCTTGTAAGATTAAAAGTAAATATTAAGAGTGCAGGTGTTGTTGTTGTTGCTGTTGCTATTGTCCATCTTGTTCTTGTTCTTGTTAGTGTTGATTTGTTTAGTGCTAGCTCAATCCTTGATATATGATATCACAAGGCGCTTCCAAATACTGATGTGTTAGCATTTCCTCACTTCGCGCAGATACTGGTTCAGAGGTTAAGAAAGTAAAAATGCATATTTGATGTTTCGAGCTGAAGCTCTTCTTCTAAAAGTTACACAATTAGATAAAAGGAAAGAATAAAATTGGGAGTTCCAGAGAAATTTGGTGCCCTGTGACGTAATTACTACATGGCTCATCTCCATAAATAAATCAGACCTGACTCATTCGCCACTGTATTCTATCTTTTATTAAGTATGTTACTGGTTTTAGTCATTGGACAGTAGGCATGTGTGTATGTGTATGTGTGTGTGTAGGGGGTGAAGTGCAATGGCCCAGTGGTTATGGCAGTGGACTCACAGTCATGGGATCATGGTTTCAATTCCCAGACCGGGTGTTGTGAGTGTTAATTGAGCAAAAACACCTAAAGCTCCACGAGGCTCAAGCAGTGGGGCGGTGGCAAACCCTGCTGTACTCTTTCACCACAACTTTCTCTCACTCTTTCTTCCTGTTTCTGTTGTACCTGTATTTCAAAGGATCAGTCTTGTCACACTCTGTGTCATGCTGAATCTCCCCAAGAGCTACATAAAGGGACTCAGCCACTTACACGTTAATATCACGAGCAGGCTGTTCTGTTGATCAGATCAACTGGAACCCACATTGTCATAACCGACAGAATGCCATGATATGTATACATATGTGCATACATACGTGCATACATACATACATACATACATGCATACATACATACACACACACACACACACACACATACATATATATATATATATATATATATATATATATATATATTATATATATATATACAGGGTGCAGTGAATAAACTATTGTCTTAATTACGCAAAAATGAAAATAACACTGACATCTCATTTTAACAGAGATATTTACCTAAATTACATTAAAATATCTTGAGATATTGAAGAGTAGAGTTATTCAATAATATCGCCATTGGCTTCAACCACAACCTTCAGACAACATCACAGTCTCCTGTAACTCTTCTGGACAGTCTCCTTGTTTAAGTTGGTCAATGCTGCCATAATCCTTGCCTTCAGTTCATCTTTGGTGTTACAAGGAGTTTTGTTGGTCTTTTCCCCAACTGCGCCCCACACAATAATCAAGGGGGTTGCAGTGTGGGGAGTTAAGTGACCAGATGTTAGGGGTGATGTGGTTGCAGAACTTGTCTGACAGCCATGACTGGGTCCTGTTTGTGTGGCATGGTGCAGAGTCCTGTTGCCAGACACAGGGTTTTCCAGCAGCCACTCTCTTGATCCAGGGCAACACTACCTCCTCCAGGCACTTGATGTAGGCTTCTGTGTTGAGTCTGAGTCTGTGGGAAGATGAATGGAAGCATAATGTTACCATCAGTAGTGATCTCTCCAAACACCATGATGTTCACTCAATGTTTGATTTTTATCCTCTTGGAACATGTCCTCAGATTGACACCCAAACACTTTGAACTGTTGCTATTGGTGCTCCGGCGTGAATGCCAAACAGTACAGCATGTCGTTTCCAAATTTCAGGCAGAGTGAATTGCGTCATGGTGCTGTTTTTCTCACAGATGTTGCCCAACTGATCCTACTATACTATGTAGTCAACAAAATCAAAAACAAACAACGTACATATATGAAATAGAAAATATAAAATAGCGACAGTTTACCCATTGCACCCTGAATATATTCAAAATTAAATTTCCAGGTTGTCTCCCCTGACTTCCTTGGCCAGAATTAACCATAAAGCTATTTTTTCTTTCTTCAATATGGTTGTAATTTGAATTATATAAAATTGCTTGGCCCATTACTTGCAGTGTAATTACATAATTAACTCAGAATTTACTCTGTAATTAGTTATTTTGATAATGATTTATCTCTATTACATAAAACCTTGTAATTAATACACCAGCAAGATCTCAATTTCCACCACTGAGACAGACTTGCAGCTGTTACTTACTGTTGTTAACTACTACTATCAGTTCTACCATTTAACATATTAAAGTGCTATGTAATTAAATGTCTCTTGCTCCCACACCAGTTTGTTTACTCAATTGATGTTTTACTGAGTGTGTCTTTGTATTGGGAAGTGTAAGTGTATGTGTGTATGTATTCTAGTATCTCACAACCTAGTAAGAACTTCAGTTATTCTTTAATATAATCAAGCTTTATAAGGTGGTGAGCGGGCAGAATCGTTAGCATACCCGGTGAAATGCTTAACGCTATTTCGTTTGTCTTTATGTTCTGAGTTCAAATTCCACCTAGGTCGACTTTGCCTTTCATCCTTTCAGAGCCGATAAATTAAATACCAGTTGTGTACTGGGGCTGATCTAATCGACTGGCCTCCTCCTCCAAAATTTAAGGCCTTGTGCCTAGAGTAGAAAAGAATATATATGTGCGGAAGAAGGCGGCGAGCTGGCAAAAACGTTAGCATGCTGGGTGAAATGTTTAACAGTATTTCATCTGTTTGTACGTTCTGATTTGAAATTACACTGAGGTTGATAAATTAAGTACCTATTGCATACTGGGGTCGATCTAATCGACTGGGTCCCTCCTCAAAAATTTTGAGTCTTGTGCCTAGAATAGAAACAAATATAATCAAGAGGTGAGGGTTGGTGACAGGAAGGGCATCCAACTGTAAAAATTCTGCCTCAATGAATTCCATCCTTTCCATCCAAGTATGGAAAAGTGTACATTAGGTGGTAGTAGTGGTGGTAGTGGTGGTGATGGTGATGATGATGATGATGATGAGTGTGTTGATGTAACAGTAACAGGAGTTAGGTGCACACTGACCCCCTCCCCACAACAGTTTTAGGTTCAAAATGCACCCAACTCTTTCTGATTTGTATTTTACAGGAAATATTTCAGTTCGACTGATGGATAAAGATAAACCCGGCATAAACAAGGGCCGTGTTGAAGTCTTCTTCAACGACACCTGGGGTACAATTTGCGACAGTGGATGGGATGATGCTGATGCATTAGTGGTGTGTCAAACACTTGGATTCAAGTAAGGAATTGGTTTGTTTATTTCTGTGATATTGAACAGGGATATTTAAGGACACTTAATTATTAGTATATTCCTCTCTTCAAACCATTTAATAGGTTTTCATTTATTTCAGAACCCCGTTGCAGATAAAATGTTTTCACTAAGCATCAACTAGTTTTTACTTTCGAATCATGTATATCATCATGATCATCATTATCATTTGATATCCTTTTTCCATGCTGGCATGGGTTGGACGGTTTGACTGAAAACTGGTAAGCCGGAGAGCTGCACTAGGTTCTGATCTGATTTAACAAGGTTTCTACGGCTGGATGTCCTTCCTAATGCCAACCACTCTGAGATTGTAGTGGGTGTTTTTTTACGTGCCACTGGCATGGGTGCCATTGACCTGACACCGGCATCGGCCATGACTACAGTCTCACTTGGCTTGTATAATATATGTTGCGTGTTCATTTGTGGAAGTAACAAAATACAGCTTTAAATTAACAGTGGGAATTTATTCTTTCGTAAAGTGGATCAAGGCAAGAAACATTACAAATTTTGTTAGTTGTTGTTCATCCATTGTTTTGATAACTCAACTTGGGTTGTTACTGGTTACATAGGATCCGTTATGTAGTAATTTTTCTGAGAAAACAGCAGGATCTGCATAACTCACCTTGATGAAAAATTCTCACCTGTCTGACCTGTTGCACCAATTTATGGAAAAAAAGAGGCCCCGGGACACATACAGGGTTAGTTGCCTGAAATATATAATGCACAACATGATTGAACCTTTGACCCGATTCTCGTACAACACTAAACTAATCACAACACAGGACTCAACAAATGTATAACTCACATGATATGAATTTGAACTCATAATATAAAGACAGACGAAATACAGCTAAGCATTTCACCTGGAGTTCTAATGTTTCTGCCAGCTCGCCACCTTGTTTATATATATTCTTTTCTACTCTAGGCACAAAGCTCAAAATTTTGGGGAAGGGAGCCAGTTGATTAGATCAACTCCAGTATGCAACTGGTACTTAATTTATTGACCCCGAAAGGGTGAAACGCAAAGTCGATCTTGGCAGAATTTGAACACAGGGGGCTAAACATAGAGGGGACAAACAAGGACAAAGGAATTAAGTTGATTAGATCAACTCCACTGCATAACTGGTACTTATTTAATTGAGTCAGAAAAGATGAAAGGCAAAGTCAACCTTGGTGGAATTTGAACTCAGAACATAAAGACAGGCCAAATACAGCTAAGCATTTTGCCCGGCAAGCTAACGTTTCTGCCAGCACACTGCCTTAAAATTTATCTCTTTATTGCCTACAGGGAGCTAAACATAGAGGGGACAAACAAAGCAGACAAAGGAATTAAGTCGTTTAGATCAATCCCACTGCATAACTGGTACTTATTTAATTGAGTCAGAAAGGATGAAAGGCGGAATTTGAACTCAGAACATAAAGACAGGCCAAATACAGCTAAGCATTTTGCCCGGTGCACTAACTATTCTGCCAGCTCACCTCCTTATAATGGTTTCTAGCAAAGACATTGTACTGCTTTTTGTCTAAATTGTTATAATCTGTCACTGATACTGAAACAAAAGGATGTAAATTGTAATGCTTCCTGCTATCTATATCATTGCTATTGTTGTTGTTGTTGGTGGTGGTGTTGTCGTTTCTATTGTTGTTGTTATTGGCAGAAACGTTAGCACGCCAGGCGAAATGCGTAGCCGTATTTCATCTGCCGTTACATTCTGAGTTCAAATTCCGCTGAGGTCGACTTTGCCTTTCATCCTTTCGGGGTCAATAAATTAAGTACCAGTTACGTACTGGGATCGATATAATCGACTTAATCTGTTTGTCTGTCCTTGTTTGTCTCCTCTGTGTTTAGCCCCATTGTGGGTAGTAAAAAAATATATTGTTGTTGTTGGTGGGGGTGCTGTTTCTATGGCTGTTGTCTTTCATTTGTTGTTTGTATGTATCTATTTACTGCAGCGGTGGTGTAGCATACAAAGCAGCCAAATATGGAGCAGGCAAAGGTCGTATCTGGTTGTCAGATGTTGAATGTATCGGCGATGAAAAATCCCTCACTGAATGCAAGAAAAATCCCTGGGGTCTGAACCACTGCAAACATGATAAAGACGCAGCTGTTGAATGCAGTAAGTACACTATTATCATCCTCACAGAGTATTTTCCATGCTATTGCATCAACATCATCCTCATCCTTATCATCACCTTCATCATCATCATCATTATCATCTTCATAATCTTTGTAATCATCAGCTTGAATACCATTTTAAGATGGAGTTTGGGTCATACACTACAATAAGATCATCATCATCATCATAATCATCGTCATCATCAATATCATCATCATCCACTTCCTCTCTTCATCTTCTCCTCTCCCTATGACTCTTCCTTCCCTTCTTGCTCTCTTATTCTCCTCCTCTTCTCCCTCATACTCCCACCTACTCTTCCCCACTTCATCTTTTCACTTCACCTAACACAGATAATTATTAAACTTCAGAAAGGCACTGGATAGATGGAAGCATTACAGCGACAACATTTTCATTCCATTCCAGCCCTGCTTCATCTCTCCTTGTAGACTTACGGCATTTTACCTAAAGTTAAACCCACAGAAAACCTCCTTAATAAGGCGACTGGCACTGTTATTTGAATGCTAATCATTTGGCACAGCTGACTGAACATTTTGGTGACAGCACATTTTGGCACTAAAAGCACACACACACACACACACACATACACACATGCGCACATATACAGGCATAGGCGTAGCTGTGAGGTAAGAAGTTTGCTCAAAGGCGGTGAGCTGGCAGAAACGTTAGCACAATGGGCGAAATGTCTAGCGATATTTTGTCTGCTGTTATGTTCTGAGTTCAAATTCTGCAGAGGTCGACTTTGCTTTTCATCCTTTCGAGGTTGATAAGTTAAGTACCAGTTATGCACTGGGGTAAATGTAATTGACTTAATCCCTTTGTCTGTCCTTGTTTGTCCCCTCTGTGTTTAGCCCCCTGTGAGCAATAAAGAAATAAAAAGTTTGCTTCCTAGCCACATGGTTCCAGGTTCAGTCCCACTGTGTGACACTTTGGGCAAGTGTCTTTCCCACCAGCCACAGAATGGTCAAAGTGTTGTAACTGAAACTGTAAGAAGCCTGTTGAATATATACATCTATGTGTGTGTTAGTGCGCATGCGTGTGTGGATGTGTACATGTGCGTCTTTGTGTCTCTGTTTGTCCTCCACCACTGATTGACAATCAGTGTTGGTGTGTTTACGTCCCTATAACTTAGCAGTTTGGCAAAAATGATCGATAGAATAAGCGCCGCACTTAAAAGAAATAAATACAGGAGTCGATTTGTTCAACTAAAATTCCTCTTGGCAGTGCCCCAGTATGGCCACAGTCTAATGACTGAAACAAGTAAAAGATAAAAAAAACACATGCCCAGAAATATACACATATAGACAGAAAGAGTGAAGGAGAGGAGGAAAGGAAGACAGAGACATAACGATTTATAAATTGAACACTACTGACATAAACACATAAATACTTTCCCTCTCCTCAAACACATAAAAAGAGATATCCTCACACACATAAACAGAGAAGAGCAGATAACAAGAGAAACATTGGAATAGAAGAAGCAATAGAATGGGGGCTGTCAAGTAAGTCAGCATCAAATCATCCGTGCCAGAACAATTCAACCAAAAACGTCTCGTGCCCAGAAATCTCAACCTAGCCAACTAAATACTCTTCTTTCTTTCTTTCTTTTTGTTTCTCTCAAGGTCGGTTAAGATTAACAGGAGGAAAGAACGATGTCAGTGGTAATGTGGAAATTAGCTTCAACAACCATTGGGGATCAATTTGTGATAACGGCTGGACAGACAAAGAGGCACATGTTGTCTGTAAAATGCTCGGATATACGTAAGTACATATACATGTGTATGTATGTATGTATGTATGTATGTATGTATGTATGTATGTATGTATGTATGTATGTATGTATGTATGTATGTGTGTATGTCTGAATGAATGAATAAATGAATTTATGCATGCATGTTTATATGCATGTGTGTATGTTTGCACGTATGTATGTATATACATAAATGTATGTATATACATATGTATGTCCCCTAGGAGTAGGTCATTCACAGACACTCCAACAGAACCAGGGCAGATGAGATACTTCGGCTCTTCAGATGCTCATCTAAGAAGGCCAACTGAGTGGCACTGGTTGTACACAAACCATGTCCACTGTAATAATAAACCACTGCTGACTTGTGGGGTAATTTATTGAGCATTATAAAAGGCTAAGGGAGTAAATCCCAGCAGAAAATCCTGAGGGTGGAACTTTAAGGCAGACATAACCAATATTTGGTATCCCCCTGCTGCCCTGTGGATGCTGCAGGTGTGTTGACTTGATCTCTCGTAAAGGCTTGTGGTACATAAAAGCACACATAATTATATCATTGACAGATGAGAATCATCAGCTATGGCCATCGGGACTGCCAGATCACGTGATTTTACCCTGCTATGGGTTCTTCAGTGACAAAACTCCAGTAGCACAATAACATCCGAATCTCTCATCAACGATATATAAAATTTCAGTGTCTATTCAGGCACTGGTGTTGCAAATAGCCAATGGGCTCATTAAGAAAAATAATTAATAGCAACAGAAGCTATGTTAATGCCAAAAAATAATCTTGATTTCCAACTTAATGTGGAGATTGTATTACAACACAGAATACTACTAGTCTATCAATGGTATAATTATGTGTGCATTTAAACACCACGTGTCCTTATGTATCAAGGTAAATAACATAGTATTCTTTGTCCTAACACAGCCTCCACATTAAGTTGGGGATCAAGATTAGCTTTTGATATTAATTCCGCTTTTGCAGCTATCAATATTTTTATAGTGTTGACATGTCTTTCTTTCATGGGATATGCATGAGCTTACATAATTTTTTTCACACATTAATTATTTGGATAATGACTGACAAAAGGTTTGACTGATACAGCATTCAGCTTTCATCAGATCGAAATGAATACTTTTGCTGTCGACCTTTCTAAGACCTCCCCTAATCTGGCTCTAAAATATGAACTTTAGTTTTAAAGTGGTGTAAATTAAGACCACCCTTCAAAATCGTATGTCTGCTTATGTTCTGAACACCAGCTTAGTAAGAGTAGAATTATTTTATTAAATTGTTCATTATTTTTGAAAATTAACAGAAACAAAGGTATTGTATTCCAACAGAAATTGTAACATCACAACAATGTTTTTTATAATGGTTTCAAATTTTAGTACAAGGTCAGCAATATTGGGAGAGGGGGTAAGTCTATTGCATCAACCCCAGTACTTGACTGGTACTTTATTCTATCAACCCCGTAAGGATGAAAGGCACAGTTGACCTTGGTAGGATTTGAACTCAGAACGTAAATTGCTACTAAACATTTTGTTCAACATGCTAACAGTTCTGCCAGTTTGTCGCCTTAGATATCTTTTATGCTAATGTTTGTTTAAATGTGTATATTTTTTTGACAGAGATGGTGTTGCTTTCCTCAATTCCAACTTTGGCCAAATCTTCCATAAAGTATGGTTAGATAACGTCAAGTGCACTGGACATGAAATATCACTAACTCAATGTCACAAAAGTAATTGGGGTGATACTCACTGCTCGAGTTCAAATGCAGCCGGCGTACAGTGTGGTAAGTATAACACTTCCTTTTCAAGAACTGGATCTCGAAGCATTCATAAAGCTGTTAATGAAAGTATACTCTTTTACTCGTTTCAGTCATTTGACTGTGGCCATGCTGGAGCACTGCCTTTAGTCAAGCAAATCAACCCCAAGACTTATTCTTTGTAAGCCTAGTACTTATTCTATCGGTTGCCTTTTTGCCGAACTGCTAAGTTATGGGAATGCAAACACACCAGCATCAGTTGTCAAGCAATGTTGAGGGGACAAACACAGACACGCAAACGTATACACACACACACACACACACACACACACATATATATATATAATATATACGATGGGCTTCTTTCAGTTTCTGTCTTCCAAATCCACTCATAAGGCTTTGGTCGGCCCAAGGCTATAGTAGAAGACACTTGCCCAAGGTGCCATGCAGTGGGACTGAATCCAGAACCATGTGGTTCATAAGGAAGCTACTTACCACACTGCCACTCCTATGCCTGTAAATATTAGGTTGAAAAATTCATTTTGCAATTGAAAATGCTGAAGGTTGTCTCAGGAGCATAAACCCAACCTCCAGTAGACATGACAGGTATTCTATCTCCAATATTTTCCATCTAAAAGAGATTTTCAACCCAATATTTAAATATTATTTATAGTTTTATGTATGCTTCGAGATTCACTTGTTTCAAAACAGAATTATTTCATGTTCTCTCAAAAGTTTATAAATTTTCATGACATAAAGTACGATACTGTATTTCCCAGCATACAAGTCAATGTTATACATCGTGTAAACATGTAATGAAAACATTGAAACATTATCATTATCTTCACAAATCCTGTTACATTTCACATGCAATTTGTGGTCCCCTAAAGCCATCTTGGTGTGGATGTCAACCTACCTTTTTGGCGGGCTGTAAATTTTGGTTGGAAAAACTTAAATTGTATGCCGGAAAAAATACTAATTATTTCAGGTCAAATACAGAAATAGTTACATAATTACATAATTTATAATTCCATATAAGGCATGTTTATATAGTCAATGGGTGCAGTAATGACAGTGTGGATAATTTGTTTACTTCACAACTATGCAGATTCTGGACTAATACTGTGGCATGACACACTGGGTAGAGTCACAGAGTCTATACTACTATTACTACTACAGCATTAGATTGACTAATTCCAAGTGGAATTTAGTGAGAAAAGTCAAACGATTAGGCTATGCTGGATGACACCATTTCATTTCATTTAATTCAATCTAAATTTAGCTACATAAATGATGAGGAACATTCTTTCATTAACGTACATCTTTCCGCTGATGGGTAACCCAACTTACAGAATCTTCGCTTGATACAATGCTCCTATAGCTGGGATATCCCAGAAACAGCTGTCAGAGACTATCTTTACCATTCGTTATGTTGCTAAATTTTAAAATGAATTAAATGAAATCAAATGACCTTGTCCTGCATTACCTAACCGTTTGCCTTTCCTCACTACTTTAACTTATGCATACTGACTCAAAGGGATGCCACCTTCAGCTGTTTTTGAACAAGAAAATCACACAACCACAAATTAAATCACTATTCTAACTAAAATTTTGGTGGCACATCTATTTGAGCACTCAGAATGCATACCTACTAGTTTGAGTCATCCTGTTGAAAACTGCTCATATCCTCAATGTATATATGTATATATATATATATGTATATATATATATATGTGTGTGTGTGTGTGTGTATCGTGGCACTCCGTTGGTTATGATGATGAGGGTTCCAGTTGATCTGATCAATGGAACAGCCTGCTCATGAAATTAACGTGTAAGTGGCTGAGCACTCCACAGACACATGCAGGGAGATTCAGCATGACACAGAGTGTGACAAGGCTGGCCCTTTGAAATACAGGTACAAAAGAAATAGAAAGAAAGAATGAGAGAAAGTTGCAGAAGCCTCGTGGAGCTTTTGGTGTTTTCGCTCAGTAAACACTCACAACGCCCGGTCTGGGAATTGAAACTGTGATCCCATGACCGCGAGTCCACTGCCCTAACCACTGGGCCATTGTGTCTCCACTATATATAGGTAGGTAGGTTGGATAAATCCCAGCTGTTTCTTCTAGAAGCACAGCTGTTTATTGTATTATTGCAATTGATATGTATATATGGTTGCTGCTGCATGTTTGTCAAAATACATATTAAAATTGAAAATTATAGAAATATTATCTTCAGAGTTATTGTATAATAAAGCAGGAAAGTGGTAATTCTTTAGTATTATTTATTCTCCATTACACCTGTTTCTTTTGCTAATAGGAGTTACAAAGGTTTCTATGTTAGATAGATATGTAAGGAACTTCCAATTAGAAATTCGTCTGACAGAGCAAAATAAGTTATAATGTATTATAAACAGGTAAACAACTGATATCAGATCAAATTTTGATGTTTCCTTCTCATCATCATTTAACGTCTCTTTCCCATGCTGGCATGGGTTGGACAGTTTGACATTCATTTCATATATTCTGCAAGAACATGTCTGGTCATAGGAAAATATAACTTTACTTGGAAACAGGCAAGGGTTGGAGACAGGAAGTGCATCCAGCCATAGAAATTCCTCTTCAATAAACTTTGCTTAACCCATGCCAGCATAGAAAAGTTGATGTATAGACAATGTCGATGATAATATTTTATTTATTTTTGCTTCTTCTCCAATGTTATACGTCTGTGAAATAATATCTTATTTTGTCTGAAGGTCATCTAGAAGGGAGACTGATTGGAGGTAAAACCCCACGTGAAGGCCGCATTGAGTTCAACTATGCCGGTATTTGGGGAACAGTTTGTAATACCAACTGGGACCAATATGATGCCCATGTTGTCTGTCGAATGTTGGGATTTAGGTAAGTATGACATATTTCTAATTTGTTAATCATTATGAAGACAGAACATAGCAGATAGTGAAGACATCAGTATACCATGCTTGAGGATATTGTGTTGGTTTTATAGGACATATGCACTAAATACACTGGCTGTTTCATAATTAAGTGAATTAAGGAGTGGCTGTGTGGTAAGTAGCTTGCTTACCAACCACATGACTCTGGGTTCATTCATTGGGCAAGTGTCTTCTACTATAGCCTCGAGCTGACCAAAGACTTGTGAGTGGATTTGGTAGGCAGAAACTGAAAGAAGCCCGTCATGTATATGTATGTATATATATATATATATATATATATATATATATATATATATATATATATATATATAATATATATATATATATATATATATATATATATATATATATATGTATGTATGTGTATGTGTGTGTGTGTGTGTGTTTATGTACGTATATATATATATATATATGTGTGTGTGTGTGTGTGTGTGTATGTTTGTATGTCTATGTTTGTCCCCCCAACATTGCTTGACAACCGATGCTGGTGTGTTTACATCCCTGTAACTTAGCGGTTCAGCAAAAGGGACCAATAGAATAAGTACTAGGCTTACAAAGAGTAAGTAAGACAGTAAAAGAGTACCGAATGTGCTTAATGAGGCTTTACAGCAAGACAGCAAGAGGTGGGGAAGAAAATGTGTAGAGAAAAAATTTAGTGATATTAATATTTTCTAGTTTGTTAAGGTAGCGATCTAGCAGAATCGTTAACACATGGGACAAAAATGCTTTGCAGCATATTGTTTGTCTTTTCATTCTGAGTTCAAATTCTGCCTAGGTTGAAGTTGCCTTCCATTCTTTTGGAAAGGATAAAATAAGTATCAACTGAGCGCAGAAGTCAATACGGCTAACTTTTCCCACCCTGTTAAAAATTGCTGACCTTAGAAAAAATAAATACCTAAATGAGTGAAAATTGAACCAGTGAGTGTGTTAAATAATAAGGCACTAAAAGAGAATGACTTTCCCTAGACACAATAAAAATTTTTTTTTTAGTTTGTTATAAAGCCTTTCTGTACCCAATTGTCTAATCTGCTTTATACAATGCTTGACAAGGATTTCCAATACACAACATTGTCTTATGTTCCTCTGGCAAATATCTCTATTATTGACCAAGTAATTACTATTTCATATACACATCTTTTTTTAATATATTTCAGCACTGGCCAAGCAATTACTGATGGACGTTTTGGTCAAGGGTCTGGTTGGATTTGGTTAGAAAATGTCAATTGTACTGGAAGCGAATCATCAATAACATTATGCAATAAAAGTGATTGGAAATCAACAAATTGTGACCATTCCAAAGATGCTGGACTCATATGTGGTAAGTTACTGTATTCACACAGTTTTTACCCAGGATTTAAAATTTTCTTTTTAGCTGTTTTAAATTGGTGAGCATCATATGGAAGGAAGAAGTAAGCTTCTAAGTTTGTGCTCATATTTTGATTCCTAGTTGTAGTAATTTCACTTCATTGATCTTACTTCAACTCCAAAGGTATTTCTTATATATATATATATAGTCTTGGCTGTATGGTAAGAAGCTTGCTTCCCAACCGACCGCATGGTTCCGGGTTCAGTCCTCACTACGTGGCACATTTGGCAAGTGTCTTCTGCTACAGCCTCTGGCCAACCAAAGCCTTGTGAGTGGACTTGGTAGACGGAAACTGAAAGAAGTCCATCATATATATATATATATAGATAAGTTCAATTAAAGGTTAAAAACCTCATTAAGGGATAATAAAATTCAATGAATATACTGGTTTATTACCTATTACAAGAAGTATTGAATATTATGTTTCATATTCAACTGTAAGAGATAATTAAATTAGTAATTATTTATTAATTACAAAATTGGACATCATTTCTGACAATTGTTTCGATTCAAGACTTTAGAAATTAATTAGTATAATTAAAAACATTTTGAAGTTGAATCTCATTGGAGGTGGGAAAAGATGTCCCCTTACATTTCCATATTATTGTTTGTT
>NC_043006.1:40524935-40527435 GCF_006345805.1 Octopus sinensis
AAACGGATTAAGTCGGTTATATCGACCCCAGTGCATAACTGGTACTTATTTAATCGACCCCGAAAGGTTGAAAGGCAAAGTCGACCTCGGCAGAATTTGAACTCAGAACGTTACGGCAGACGAAATACCGCTAAGCATTTCACCCGGCGTGCTAATGATTCTGCTAGCTTGCCGCCCTCTGAAAATCTGATACAAATGCCTGAGGTATGTTGTTCAATGAGGTTTTGAGGAAACATATGCACCAAGTTTCTGATCTCCGTATTTCCAAAGTGTGTGGCTGATTCTACACAGGCTTTCAAAACTGAAAACAATGCATCTGTTTGGGTATTCTAACAGCTGACTGTTGGATCCTCATACATCAAAATCGATGAGGAGTGGAATCTATTAAGATAGATACATAAATAGATTGACAGATATTACACACACACAAACACACATGCGCACACACACAGGTGTATTCATCACAAATGTCCGACGAACAGGAACGTGAAAATCTGAATAACACTTCTGTGATAATTTTGCAACTTTAATAAAAAAGTGTGTGTGTGTGTGTGTGTGTGTGTGTGTGTGTGTGTCTGTGTAATAAAATCCAATGATCTAAGTGTAGGAAGTTTGTAAGCTTTGAATTGTCTGTGGTAAGTATAAAAAACAATGTTATATATAAATATATATATACATATATATATATATATGTACATACGTACATACATACACACAAACACAGTGTGTGTTTGTGTATTCGTTACTTTTTTGCACGCCTATTGGGTGAAAAAGAATGTCAATGAGCTATTTGATGCTGCTATGAGGAGCCATGATGGAACAGAGATAGTGGATGTGGCTGACCTTTACATCCTACATATACTTAACATTGAAATAAAAGATGCTAACATATATTATAAATAGATGACAAGTTTGGAGCAGTACATTACACGAATAAAATAAGGAAAAATGTATGTAAGACACTAAGTCAACTCAAACTGCAAATCTCACTTGGTACTAATCTTAAAGAAGTTAGTTTCCTTGGTATTAATATGAGCCTTAGAGCAAACAAGTATAAACTTTTTCAGGAACCTAATGAAGATAACTCTTACATTGATAGAGACTCTAACCATCCTCTATCGATCATTAAACAATTAGGTTATAGCATAAGCAGGCATGTTTCCAATCTATCCTCTAATGAAGTAATCTTCAAAAAAGACAGCCCCGTGCGACAACACCATATTAGAAAGATCTAATTTTGAGAACAATATGTATTATATCGAACCAGACTTATATAGGTCAGAAAGACGTAGTCATAGAAAAATTTCATGGCATAACCCTCCATACAACACGAACATGGTTACAAACATAGGCAATTTCTGAAATTTATTGATATCCACTTTCCATGTCCACATAAATACCACTAGATCTTGAATAGAAATACAGTTAGAGTTAGCTATAGCTTCCTCCTCAATAAAGGATCCATGATCTTTAATAACAATAAAAAGAACAACATTAGAAACATTCCACATAAATCTTGTAGCTGTAGATTCACTGTTAATTGTCCCCTTAATATTAAGAGCCAGGAAAAAGAACTGGTTTATAAGACTAATATCAATGATATAGACAGGATCACAGAAGACTGGAAATGTCCTCCAGAAAAGATACATGCAGTACTTAACCTCATTCAGAGACAAGAATAAAAGACATGCAGCTTCTTTGTCTAAAATGGTATGGAGCCTTAAAGATATCAATGAGGTCAACTCCCAAATAAACAGGGGCATCATAGTCAAAGTCAGTAAATATGAGGGACAAGACAAGATGCAATTCCTGTATTACGGAGAAATTACATATAATTTCAACAATGGACATTTTGAATTCTTGTTGCAAAATAATAATGCTGAATATTTAGTCTTGTTGCATAATCATAAGAATGATATAACTCTAAATATTTTTTGCAAGCCACAGAACAATAATTTGGCAAATACCCCCAGAACTCCTTTATTCTCAAGTCCTTGACTCTTATCTTAGATCAAAATGATCATGGAAAGCCAAATGAACTCTGATATTCATCTGGAGATAATATATCATGAATGTACTGTGTTAAAAAACACAAAATATATCAGTAGCAGACAAAATTCGTCCAGTAGCAATGGTGAGAATGCTGGATGCACATTTCTGCCCCTTGAGGCTTTATCAGCATCATGTACCAACTGGCAACTCTATGCAATGACAAAATCCATCACCACTGATAAAGGGAAAAAGTGTTAAAAAAAAATCAATGATGTTGCAACTAGCTGGCCTGTTGATTAAAAATTTGTTATGTGCAACAGAAGCATTATCAGGTAATAATGCAAGCATCATAGGTAGATAGATAGATAGATAGATAGATAGATAGACAGATCAACAGACAGACAGATAGATAGATACACAAGGGAGTGCTGAAAAGTTCCTGGCCTTAAGAGTATCGTGAAAGGTCTAGTTGGAGGCTTAACCTTCTAAGTTCTTTTATGGGGCATAG
>NC_043006.1:40534935-40544935 GCF_006345805.1 Octopus sinensis
GGTATCAAAAGGGTTAAGAATGTTTCTCTATTATATATTTTAACTCTTTTGTGACCATATTTCTGTTGAGATGCTCTGTGTTTATTTCAATTAATTTCAAATATAACAAAGAATTTAGTAAAATAACTTAGTTATCATTAAGCTAGTGTTAGGAATATACATTGTGACTAAGGTTTGGTGGAAGATTTTAATTCAAAACTTATGCACAACTTTTGAAAACAAGTCATTTGTATTACAGAATCAGAGGCGGTATCAGCCAGGTTGGTATTGAAAGGGTTAAGAATTGTTTCTCTATTATATATTTTAATGGACATAGAATAATGATCATTTCAAACTGAAGCTTCTTGTCAAGAAATATGAAAGATTGTTAATAATGAAAGGTCAGACGCAAACAAAATTGTTTCTTCAATCTGACACGAGAGAGTGTGTATGCGTGCATGTGTGTGTGTGCGTGTGTGTGTATGTGTTGTGTGATGTGTATATGGGCATGTTTGTGAATGCATGTATATGTATGAGTGTGTGTGACATATATGTGTGGCACATGTGTCATATGTGTGAGTGTGTGAGTATGAATGAGAAATCGTATGTGTGTGTGTGTGTGTGTGTGTGAGTGTGTGTGTGAGAGAATGTGTATGTGTGTGAGTGTATGTATATATCTATGTTTATGAGCACTTGTGACACATGTGTGTGTGTGTATGTGTGTGTGTGTGCATGGTGAGTGTGAATGTGTGTGAGTGTGTACATGTGTTTGTTGTGTGTATGAGTGTGTGTGTTCTGTGTGTATGTATGTGTGTGGGTATGTGTGTGCATTTCACAAGTATGTGAATGCATGTGTGTGTATAAGTGAGATTGGGTATGTGTGTAACTGTGTGTGTGAGTGTCTATGTGTGAGTGAGTGTCTATGTGTGAGTGAGTGTGTGAGAGAATGCGTATGTGTGCTTGCAGAGATATGTCTATATGTATGAACACATGACATGTGTGTGTGTGTGTGTGAGTGTGTGTGTCCGTGTGTGAGTGTATGTACATGTGTTTGCTGTATGTATGAGTGTGTGTATATGTGTGCATGTGTGGTGAGTGTGTGTGCAAGTGTGAGTGGTTACATATGTTTGCTGTGTGTATGAGTGTGTGCATATGTGTGTGTATGTGTGCGAGTGTTAGCATGTACATGTGTTTACTGTGTGTATGAGTGTGTGTGTCTGTGTGCAAGTGAGTGTGTACATGTGTCTGCTGTGTGTATGTGTATGTGTGATGAATGTGTGTGTGTATGCGTGTCTGTGTGCAAGCGTGAGTGTGTACATGTGTTTGCTGTGTGTATGAGTGGGTCTGTGTGTTCAGTATGTGTATGTTATATGTTTGTGTGTGTGTGTATTTCACAAGTATGTGTATGCATGCATGTGTCTGAGTGGTGTGTGATACATGTGTATATATTCATAAGAGGAGATGCTAATATTGATCCTTCAACTCACCTATTATGCACAGCTATTGGCATTTTCTCACTGTTTTGGTGCGAGACAATGTTCACCAAACTAAGCATCGTTTCAAATGGTGGCAGCCTGGTTTTGTCCTTCCAGAAAGTCACATCATAGTGGTTCACAATGGTGTAATAGTATGACTCCTACCGACAGCAAATTATAAAAAGATAATAGCAATAAAGTCATAAAACTCATGATGATGATGATGGTAATGATAATGATGATAATGATGATGATAAATATGATGATGACACTGTTATATATATAATATATATATATATATATATATATATATATGTTTCATTATTGAGGACTGGCAAGCCAGAAGGCTGCACCAGGCTCCAATTTGATCTGGCAAGGTTCCTACAGCTGGATGCCCTTCCTAACGCCAGCCACTCTGAGAATGTAGTGGGTGCTTTTTACATTCCACTGGCATGGATGCCAGTCAGGTTGCACTGGCATTGACCACACTAGAATGGTGCTTTTTATGTGCCACCAGTACAGGAGCCAGCCAGGTGGCACTGGCATCAACTGTGCTCAAATGGTGCTTTTTACATGCTACCAGCATGGGAGCCAGTTAGGCGGCACGGCATCGACGATGCTCGCATGGTGCTTTTTATGTGCCACCGGCATGGGAGCCAGTCAGGCGGCACTGCATTGACAATGCTTGAATGGTGCTTTTTACACACCACCAGCACAGAAAAAAAGCACCATGTGAGCATGGTTGATGCCAGTGCCACCTGACTGGTCCCATGCCGGTGATATATATATATATAAGACCTTCCATACTCCTTACCTCTTTGGTATAAGAAACTCTCAAGACATTGCATTGAAATAATTCTTTGTCCATGAAATTAATTAATTCCAAGTTAAATTGACCAAAATTCAGAGACTGACCAATTGCCGTTGGCAAATAGCTGGTGTTTTCCTGCAAATAAAAATAACAGTATTAGAAGGATAAGTCAATTTAAATCAAGAATTTCATGTGAAATAGACTAAATTCTTTTCATCTTTTACTTTTTCCAGTCATTAGACTGTGGCCTTGCTGGGGCACCACCTTGAAGATCTTTTAGTCAAATGAATTGACCTCAGTACTTTTTTAAAATTCTTGTACTTATTCTATTGGTCCCTTTTGCCGAATTCCTAAGTTACAGACATGTAAACACACCAACACACACACATACATACATACATACATACATACATACATACAATACATACATACATACATACATACATACATACATGATGGCTGCCCCCTCATTATCGAGTATGGCCATTGCACGAAGCTCAACTGTTATTGGTGCTGTGATCGAATGTGACTTTTATTTGCTTTTTAAGGCTACAGCCAGCCATTCAGTTGAGACTCACAACACCATCAACAATCATGAACAATGTTGTTATCGTGCAATGCCTGTGAACAAATTAAACACACTACCTGGCAGTGGCTAAAATGCAAACCGATCAAGTTTATGTATAATTATTCTTTTTATATGTTTGTTTCCTTTTACACAATATTAAAACAATGGCAACACCCCAACTAATTTTATCTGTGAGCCACCCCTGTATATCTTAGTGGATAGTTGTTTGAATTCAGAAAGAGTTTAGTTATTTGTTTGCTATTTTAGGGTTTTGTTGGTATACCCAGTGTTCTACTATTTCATTGATTTGATTCTTTTACAATTAGTAACAATAAAACAGAAGTTTCCTTAGAGGATCGAACTCACATTGGTTAAGTCTCTAAATGTTACTATAGTCAAACACTTTTCTTTGGTGATAATGTTCCAAAATTCAGGCATTTCCTCTCGATCTGGAGATATGGCTAAAATGAATTTATCTTCCTCATAACCCTGGAAATACAACAGAAAAAGTTTTTTAAAGAATTATATACAAACATCAGAAATATTAAATTTCTAAATATCTCACATCTCTGAAGGAAATAAATTTTGCAAATTTATCCAAAGACAACTTGCAAGCTATAATGTATTGACTAGCAAGCTTGCTATACTATGCTGAAGAAACATGTATAGAATTGATTTGTTTCTGGCTGGCTTGAAAATACTAAATGATGAAATGCCCAGAAAAATTTACAATACAAGGGGATGCTGAAAAGTTCCTGGCTTTAAGAGTATCATGAAAGGCCTGGTTGGAGACCTAACCGTCTGAGTTCTTTACAGGGCTTAGAAAAACTGAAGGACCACTGCAATAAGTGTGTGAATCTGAAAGGAAAATATGTTGAATAGAATCATAATTAACTGATCCTCTTGTATTTTCTTCTACCCAAAGCCAGGAACTTTATTACATGGAAAAATGCAAGCAAGTGAAATAATATTCTTAAGATTATAGACCTAGAAAAGTACAGGACAAGTTGTTACATCTGGTAAAGTACAGAGCAAAAAAATTTTTACTTCAAATATTGCTAGTCGTTGAGAGGACGTTGGTGTTGCCTTGGCAGAGGCTTGTACTCTCTGAGTGCTCTTGTTTGTCTTAAGATCTTTTATCGTTTATCTTTTACTCATTTCAGTCATTAGGCTATAACCATATTGGGCTTTAGTCAAACAAATCAACCCCTTTCCTTATTACTTTGCTTCCTTTTTAAGCATGGCTCTTATTTTGTTAGTCTCTTTTGCCACACTGCTAAGTCATGGGTACATATACAAAGCAACACTGGTTTTTAAGTGGTGTTGGAGGAAAACACAAACACAAAGACACATATACATATGTATGTATATTCATACATATGAATGCATCTACATGCATACATACATACATACATGCATAGAAATGTATGTACATACATACATTCATATAAATGCATGTACATACATACATACATACGAATGTATCTACATATATATGAATGTATGTCCCTACGTACATACATGCATGCATACATACATATGAATGTATGTACATAATACATACATTCGTATGTAGATACATACATACATACATACATGGTGGCTGCCCCCTCGTTATCAAATATGGCCATCGCACAAAGCTTAATCAATGTTGTTATCGTGCAATGCCTGTGCAAGAACATTTTTTTAAAGTCAGGAAAGGCTGTGCACTGAGTCAATCCCACTCACTAAGCAACAGCAACCATAATCCGAAAAGAAGAACAAGTCAACATCATCGGCAACCACTGAGCTGCAGGTTTTATGTCGGAGTTATCCCAGTTACCTGAGTTACCTTCTTCTAGAAGGATGCCCTAACAAAGGCTAGGAGTCCTTCACTCCCAATGGTTTAACTGTGCGATCGGGTATTCAGTCCAATTATTTCTATGTCCCCGCGCATGATACAGCCGTAAGACATTTATTGGATGGCCGTTGACTCTCAAGAGTTCCTCCGCCCTTTGACGGGTTTTGTTTTTCATCCCGCAGGGTGTCCAATAAACACCCTCCTCACCAAGCAAGCTTGATGGGTTTGCCGGTTTAGTCGCCAACGACCCGACCATGCAACAGGTTGCACTGCGTTACATGTTACCAGTAGCACTCGAAAATGACCTGACATACATACATACATACATACATACATACATACATACATACATACATACATACATGTCTTCCAAATTTACTCCCAAGCCATAAGCATTTGCTTAAGGTGCCACAGAGAAGGACTGAACTCATGACAATATGGTTAGGAAGCAAGCTTCTGAATCACACAGCAACACCTAAAACCTCTAATTATTAGGAAGACTAGAGTTGACTAAATCTCCAGTATTTTACCAATACTAAAACCGCCCCACTATAATCATCATCATCATCATCATCATCATCGTTTAACGTCTGCTTTCCATGCTGGCATGGGTTGCACGGTTTGACTGAGGACTGACGAACCAGATGGCTGCACCAGGCTTCCAAATTGATCTGGCAGAGTTTCTACAGCTGGATGCCCTTCCTAACGCCAACCACTCTGAGAGTGTAGTGGGTGCTTTTTTGTGCCACCGGCACAAGGGCCAGTCAGGTGGTACTGGTGACAGCCATGCTCAAAAGGTGTTTTTTATGTGCCACCTGCACAGGAGCCAGTCCAGCAGCACTGGCAATGACCTCACTCAAATGTTGTTTACCACATGGCACTGGCACAAGTACCAGTTGAATGGTGCTTTTTATATGCCAATGGCATGGGAACCAGTCAGTGGCCCTGGCAACGATCATGCTCAGATGGTGCTTTTAATGTTCCACTGGCACAGGTGCCAGTCACGTGGTGCTGTCATCGGCCACGTCAGTGAATTTGATTTTGATTGTGAAAGCCAAATAATATTCAGCTCAATTAGATCTCATAAAATAAAGAGAGGCAACAAAGTACCCCTACATGTTTTATCAGACATTCAGCTGCTTCACCAAACCACTGCAGATTATATGCAGGAATGTTAATTACTTACCTCAATTAAGGAAATTTCGAAATTTGTGGTGGACATATTGCGTTCATCTTTGAAATAAAGAAAAAACAAATCATTAAAAAAATATTCAGAACTTTGTAAGGATGAAAATAATGTTTAGGTGCAGGAATGGCTGTGTGGTAAGTAGCTTGCTTATGAACCACATAGTTCTGGATTCAGTCCCACTGCATGGCACCTTGGGCAAGTGTCTTCTACTATAGCCTCAGGCCGACCAAAGCCTTGTGAGTGGATTTGGTAGACGGAAACTGAAAGAAGCCCATCGTATATATGCATGTGTGTGTGTTTGTGTTTGTCCCCCAACATCACTTGACAACCGATGGTGGTGTGTTTATATCCCCCGTAACTTAGCGGTTCAGCAAAAGAGACCGACAGAATAAGTACTAGACTTGCAAAGAATAAGTCCTGGGGTCAATTTGCTCGACTAAAGGCGGTGCTCCAGCATGGCCGCAGTCATATGACTGAAACAAGTAAAAGAGTAAAGGATAAAGAGTATAATTTACAGGTTATATAAAGTGTATGTGTTTTTGTGTGAGTGTTTATGTATGTGTGTATGTGTGTGTGTGTGTGTGTGTGTGCATGAGGTGAAGACATATGGCCCACAGTCATAAGGTTTGTGAGTTCATTTGCAGGAAGTATGCTGTGTCTTTGAGCAAGACACTTTATTTCACATTGTTCCCATTCACTCAAAAATTGAGCTGTACCTGTAATTTAAAGGGCCAGCCATGTGACATTCTATGTGATGCTGAATTTTCCTGAGCAGCAGCAGCAGCAGCAGCGGCAGCAGTAGTAGTATAGTGGTGGTGATGGTGGTGGCAGCAGCAGCAGCAGCAGTAGTAGTAGTAGTAGTAGTAGTAGTAGTAGTATGGTGGTGGTGGTGGTGGTGGTGGTGGTGATTGTGGTGGTGGTGGTGTCGGTGGCAGTAGTAGTAGTAGTAGTAATAGTAGTATGGTGGTGGTGGTGGTGATTGTGGTGGTGGTGGTGATTGTGGTGGTGGTGGTGGTGATTGTCGTGGTGGTGGTGATTGTCGTGGTGGTGGTGGTGGTGGTGTCGGTGGCAGTAGTAGTAGTAGTAGTATCTTTTTTTGTTGTTTTTTTTCCCTTTTCCTCATAATGCACAGACTTACCACTGTAAAGTTCCTCAAGAAGATCAGAGTGAACACTGTTGCCCTGGCAGACTGGCTGAAGGATGTCCTGCAAAATAATTACATAAGACAATAAAGAAGGGGTTTTTTTGGGGGGGATTCTGTGCTGAGACAGTATGGAGCTGCTTGTAGGAATGCTGTTAAGGTGTGTGTGTGTGTGTTGAGAGCATATATGGAGTAGTGCAAAAGTAGGTGTACAATTATGGAAAAAAGAAAAAAAGAAAACATATACAATACTCGTTTTATTTTTATCAAGAAAATTAAGTTACGATAGAAGAATTAATCATGGTTAATGACACTGAAAATATCAAAATGGATGGGAGGAAGAGGAGGAGAAGAGGAGTAAGAGAGGAGTGGGATGGGGAGGTCGGGGGGAGGAGGAAGATGAAGAGAAGGGGAGGAGGGCGAGGGGCGGAGGAGGAAAGGGGAGGAGGAGGAAAGAGGTGGAGGAGGAAAGAGGTGGAGGAGGAAAGGGCCGGAGAAGGAGGAGGAAGAAGGGAGGAGGAGGGGAGGCAGGTGTGAAGAGGAGGGTGGGAGGAGGAGAGAAATGCCAGCAAGAAAGAGAGAAAGAAATAGGAAAGAAAGAAAGAAAGAAAGAAAGAAAGAAAGAAAATGGAATGAAAGAAAGAAAGAAAGAGTTACTTACCATAAACTGCCTGTCTGCAATTGACCAACAAGTGATTTCATCTTTAACAGAAATTCTTTCAATTTCACTCTTTAAATCATTGAAGTTAATGTTACAACCAGAAGTCATCATACTCTCAGTTATGACATCGTAAACAAATTCAAGTTGTGCCTAGCAAACAGGAAGAAAAAAAATCATATGATCTTCAATAAATGGCTAAGCTTCAAATAAAGGAAAATATAGTTCTTCAATGCAGATGTAACACTGATTTCTAAAATTATAACAAAGCCATACATTTCAGTGCAAGAGACTGTGGAGACCCCCTTCGGTCACGAATGACCATGGGATTGCACCTAGAAAGTTACTCTCCTAGGCACAAGCCTGGACAAAGTTGTTTATGGAAGACCAGCAGTCGCCCATGCATACCAGCCTCCCCTCTTCACACCACCAGTGTTATCCAAGGGAAAGGCAAAGGCCAATACAGCTTGGCACCAGTGATGTCAAAACTCATTTCTACAGCTGAGTGAACTGGAGCAATGTGAAATAAAGTGTCTTGCTCAAGAACACAACACACAGTCCGGTCAGGGATTTGAACTCACAACTTCATGATCATAAGATCGGTGCCCTAACCACTGAGCTATGTGCAAGAGAACAATCACATATATTCAGCTCTGTCACGTGACTTTTAGAGGCCCCTTGCAACTTTCTGTTTCGAGGGCCCCATCCCTTCAATCAAAATTCATAATCTACACACCTTTTATTCATAGCTATATTTTACCTTATTCTATCTGAAGTTCAGTATTTCACATTATCCTAAAGAACATCTTTAAAAGTACAAGTTGAATTTATTTAGATCTATTACAAATTTCAATAAGTAAAACTTCCAGATATGAATAAAAGAGCACTTTTATAATCCAGGCAACTTTCAAAGACAAACATGGCATGCTTTTCGCTTTGCAAAATCATAGATCAGTTCAGAATAATCAAGCTGAGAGCTAAGTTTCTGTTCAATAGATATCATAGACAATCCACATGTTAGTAGTGCAATGTAATATTTTTACAAGAACTTTTGCAGGTTCAATGTATTAGTGTTTTATTTCTTGAATTTTCTGTTAACATACATAGTTTAATTCTTGTTCACTATCTTAACCAAAGTAAATAGATGACTCAACTACTTTCCTTGATCTTAACATGGGGCCCCTCAACCACAGAGGACTCCTGTGACTGCAGGGGTTGCAGGGACTTAGCGACAGCCTTACATATATTGACTTCACTTGTATATTTGGTGCCAATAGGCAGCAGGCTGGCAGAAATGTTAGCACACTGGGAGAAATGCTTAGTGGTGTTTTGTCTGACTTCATGTTCTGAGTTCAAATTCTACTGAGGCTGACTTTGCCTTTCATCCTTTTGGGGTCGATAAATTAAGTACCAGTTGTGTAATGGGGTTGAAGTAATTGACTGGCCCCCTCCCCAAAATTTCAGACCTTGTGCCTGGAGTAGAAAAGAATATTTTAAGGTGGTGAGCTGGCAGAAACGTTAGCATTCTAGGCAAAATGCTTAGTGGTATTTCGTCTGTCTTTACGTTCTGAGTTCAAATTCCACCGAGGTTGACTTTGCCTTTCATGGCTTTGGGTCAATAAATTTAGTAAAAGTTGCATACTGGGGTCGATCTAATCAACTGGCCCCCTCCACCAAAATTTTGGGCCTTGTGCCTAGAGTAGAAAAGAATATTTTAAAGTGGCGAGCTGGCAGAAATGTTTGCATGCCGGGCGAAATGCTTAGTGGTGTTGCTTCTGTCTTTACATTCTGAGTTCAAATTTCACCGAGGTCAACTTTGCCTTTCATCTATTTGAGGCCAATAAATTAAGTATCAGTTGTCTAATCGACTGGCCCCCACCTCCCCAAAATTTTGGGCCTTGTACCTAGAGTACAAAAGAATATTTGGTGCTATATAAGACAGTGAGTTGGCATATAGTCATTACATGCCAGACAAAATGCTGCTAAGTATTTTGTCTGTCTTTACATTCTGAGTTCAAATGCTGCTGGGTTCAACTATGCCTTTTATCCTTTCAAATAAATAACTAAATAAATAATCTGCCTGGTCTAAGATTCAAACCCATGATTCCTTGACCTCGAGTCCACTGCTCTAACAGACTAGGCCATGTGCCTCCACATGAGAATCAAGATTCTCTATTAATTCCAACAGATACACAAAAAATATGTAACTGAAATAGGATAAATACTAGTTAAGCACTAGAGTCAATACAATTCACTTAACCTCTCCCCTGATATTACTGGTATTGTGTCACAATTTGAAACCAATACCTGATTCTACACAAGATTCACTTTTGCCCCCA
>NC_043006.1:40552435-40582435 GCF_006345805.1 Octopus sinensis
ACAAGGTGTCATGGATAAAAGCTCAGAGTTGACCTTCAACCAAACAACATCATCAGTAACATCATTCAAAGCAACATCAACCAACTCAACTATATCAACAACAACAGCAACAATATTAACAATATCAGGTGGTGAGCTGGCAGAATGGTTAGCACACCAGGCAAAATGCATAGCAGTATTTCATCCGTCTTTATTTTCTGAGTTGAAATTCTACCAAGGTCGACTTTGCCTTTCATCCTTTCGGAGTCAATAAATTAAGTAACAGTTGTGTACTAGGGTTGATCTAATTGACTGGCCCTCACTCCCCCAAAATTTTGGGCCTTGAGCCTAGAGCAGAAAAGAATATTAACAATATTAACATAGGTGTAGGAGTGGCTGTATGGTAAGTAGCTTGCTTACGAACCACATGGTTCCAGGTTCAGTCCCACTGCATGGCACCTGGGGCAAGTGTCTTCTACTGTAGCCTCGGGCCGACCAAAGCCTTGTGAGAGGATTTGGTAGACAGAAACTGAAAGAAGCCCGTCGTATATATGTATATATATGTATGTTTGTGTGTCTCTGTCTGCCATTCATCGCTTGACAACTGATGGTGGTGTGTTTACGTTCCTGTAACTTAGCAGTTTGGCAAAAGAGACTGATAGAATAAGTACTAGGCTTACAAAGAATAAGTCCCAGGGTCGATTTGCTCGACTAAAGGCAGTGCTCCAGTATGGCCACAGTCAAATGACTGAAACTAGTAAAAGAGTAAAAGAGTAATACTGCCAATCACAACAAAAACAGTTAATAAGATCCGTAACAATAAAATCAATAACAAGCTCATTAGCAACACTGCTAACAACAACAACAACAACAAGAACTCAGAATAAAATGTCCAAATACAATTTTTTTTACCTGCTCATTGTTTGTGAGTAATACAATTACAGAACAGTTCTGTTGCCATATCATTCTCCAGAAATCAACCATTGTTTTTTTCGTCGGCACTAGAAAATTACAAGTAAAAGCACCTTGTTATACTTTTGTACACATACATGCATATACAGATCCTTATATAAAATATACCTAAACATATACATACGCAAACACGTACATATGCATGCATATACATATACTTATATATACATATATATGTGTGAGTGTGTGCGTGCGCATACATACATACATAAACAAACATACACATATCATCATCGTTTAACGTCTGCTTTCCATGCTAGCATGGGTTGGATGATTTGACTGAGGTCTGGCGAACCAGATGGCTGCACCAGGCTCCAATCTGATCTGGCAGAGTTTCTACAGCTGGATGCCCTTCCTAACGCCAACCACTCCAAGAGTGTAGTGGGTGCTTTTACATACCACCGGCACGAGGGCCCGTCAGGCGGTACTGGCAATGGCCACGCTCAAATGGAGCTTATGTGCCATCTGCATAGGAGCCAGTCCAGCGGCACTAGCAACGACCACGCTCGAATGTTTTTTTCAGGTGCCACCAGCACGGGTGCCAGTAAGGTGACGCAGGTAATGATCATGCTTGAATGGTGCTTTTTACATGCCAACGTGTATATTCATACAGTATGAAGGAGCATGGCTCAGTGGTAAGAGTGTCATGCTCACAATCATGAGGTAGTGAGTTCAATTCCCAGACCGAGCTGTGTGTTGTATTCTTGAGCAAGACATTTTTTTCCACATTGTTTCAGTTCATTCAGCTGTAGAAATGAGTTGTGACAATGCCACTAGTGGTCAGTGACATGGAGAGAGGAGGCTGGTATGCATGGGCGATAGCTGGTCTTCCATAGACAAACCTTGCCCAGACTTGTGCCTCAGAGGGTAACTTTCTTGGTGCAACCATATGGACATTCATGACCGAAGGGGGTCTTTGCCGATAGAGCCTCATCATCATGTTAATGTCCAATTTTCCATGCCAGGCAAATCTTTTATTGTTGGATGCTCTGTTTCCAAGCAACGCTATATTTCTCTTAGTTGTCCAAACATGAGCATTACCACAGCTGGACATGCTTTCACATAAGATTTCAAACAAATGACATTGCATTTATGACAGTGATGTTTGCTTACAATTAGTACCAGTCGTGAAGACAAGAACACACACATACACTCACACAAAAACTCATACATACATATGGCTGCTTCACATATAAGATAACTGGATCCTTTTCAGTTTCCCTGTACTATGGTACCATGTCATGGGGCTGAACCTAAAACCATGGGCTATGAAGCATCTTCTTAACCATATATATATATATATATATATATATATATATATATATAATATATATATATATATATATAACATAATAACGCCAACCACATCCGAGCGTGGCCGTCTGCCAGCCTCGTCTGGCACCTGTGTCGGTGGCACATAAAAAACACCATCCGAGCGTGGCCGTCTGCCAGCCTCGTCTGGCACCTGTGTCGGTGGCACATAAAATCACCCACTACACTCTCGGAGTGGTTGGCGTTAGGAAGGGCATCCAGCTGTAGAAACACTGCCACATCTGACTGGCCTGGTGCAGCCTTCGGGCTTCCCAGACCCCAGTTGAACCGTCCAACCCATGCTAGCATGGAAAGCGGACGTTAAACGATGATGATGATGAATATAATATAATATAATATAAATAAGAAATGAAAAACAAAACAATAAATTGAATAAATTGAACAATTAAAAATTTAATTCAATTATAATTATAAATTTAATTCAATTTAAGTATTTTATACAAACAAATGACACATCTCATAAATTACAGCTGTTTCCACTTATACAGTTGTTTCCACATTAATTAAAAGAAGTTTTCCAAGAATAATCAAATCTATTTAAATATGTAATGATGCTTCATCAGATCAACATATCTCTTTCAATATTTCCCGAAAAATATCAATTGAACATATTTATAACTGTTATAGATGGAGAGAAAGAGAGAGAGAGAGAGAGAGAGAGAGTAAGCAACAGAGAGAGAAATGCAGATGAGATTAAATAAGAACATGAAATAAAAACTAAATATACATTGAGATAAAATGAGATAAAATGGCAAAATGAAAATATAAATAGCAAAATGGAAAATACCTTGTGTTGAAATATATTTCTTGTCCTGAAATGAAAGATATATAAAAAAAACTTCATTAATTTTAAGACAATTAATTTCATTTATATCAAATTGTTACTATTCATGGTTTTAGAAATGCAAGTATTTCATTATTAAATACATCAAGGCTAACATATATGAAAAGTTGATGACTTGAATGTTGATAATGAAATTTTTGTAAAGAGTATAACCTAGTGCCAAGCTGTATTTTTTTTCTTTCCCCTAGATAACATAAAAGGTAAAATTGGACAGAACTTATGGGATGACCTGATATATATACAAAATGGGACAAGAACACAAAACATCCAGATAGACAATACAAAGAAAACAAGGATGGGTCATTCAGAGTTTTCTTTCCTCAGTCGATTTCTTCAACTAAAGACGGTGCTCCAGTATGTCCACAGTCACATGACCGAATCAAGTACAACAATAAAAGAAACAATGCCATTTTAATCCTGAGCAATGCCAGTTATCTCTACTAGTATATATACAAATATATATATATATAATCAGATATATTATTAATAGTTTAAATAAAACCTTGTTCTTGTAAACCCAAATTAAATACTATATTTTCATAACTAAAAAGATTACAAGTGGATCAAATACTTATGATTATTTGATAAAGTTGTCAGTATAGAAGATTAATTTAGTTTCAAGATCAGTGTATATTTTTAGGGTAAGATATATAGAGAGAGGAATGTTAACAGGAAACATTTTATAATACTATTAATATTCATTATTTACACTATTTACATTCGACAGATATTTGTCCTCATCTTGTTTGCTGTTAACACGTTTCAGCTGATATACCCTCCAGCCTTCATCAGGTGTCTTGGGGAAATTTCGAACCTGGGTTCTCATTCCTAAGGCATTTTTCAATGTTGTTATTATTATTATTATTATTATTATTATTATTATTGTTCGTGTCACTGCTTGGAATCGAACTCAGAATCTCGGGGTTAGTAGCCCGTGCTCTTAACCACAACACCATTTGCCTGTCAAATGTAAATAATGTACATAATTCCTCATCTCTTAAATATAGAACTGTACTATTAATATTATTTGGTCAATTAAGGCAGCGAGTTGGTGGAATTTTTAGCAGGCAGAGTAAAAAAATAAGTGGTAGAGTTATAATACATCCATCTTCAAGTTCTGAGGTCAAGTTCTATTGAGGCCAACTTCACCTTTCATCCCTTTTGGGTCAATAAGACAAGTATTGGATGAGGATTGGGATTGCTATAATCAATGTACTACCTTCCCCCAAATTGCTGGCTTTGTGCCAAAATTTGAAATCACTGTTATTTGTTTTATCTATAAATATATTTTTTATCAAGTGTAGCACTTGGAAGTGGCCTCTTGGCAAGTGTGGATGTGTTCACACTTACAGATATATATATATATATATATATATATATATATAAATATATATATTCACTGTAAGTACCACATCAATTTCCTCAAAATTCCATGAAAGCCTTGATTGAGATAAAACTACTAAATATTAAGTGGCATTGGGTTTTCCCCATCCTACCACAAAACTCACTCTGCAATTGTGTTGAGTACACTCTTTCACATAGATATGGTACTTAGAACACTTAACTAATTCTTTGAAGTGTATGAGGGGTTACATGTATATGTGTGCGAGTATAGATACATAAGTATGTATGTGTGTTTGTGCACGTGTTCTTCATCATCATCATCATCATCATCATCATCATCATTTAACGTCTGTTGTCCATGCTGGCATGAGTTAGACAGTTTGATCAGGATTGGCAAGCTGGAAGGCTGCACCAGACTCCAGTCTGATTTAGCATGGTTGCTACAGCTGGATCCCCTTCCTAATGCCAACCCCTCCAAGAGTGTGATGGGTGATTTTCTTTGCCAATGGTACAGGTGCTGTTGAATGACACCAGTATCTGCCATGTCTATGATTTTACGTGGCTTGACGGGTCTTCTTCTCAAGCATGGCATAATACCAAAGGTCTTGGTCATTCACTATTGCCTCAGTGAGGCCCAACACTTGAAAGGTGCCTTTCATGTGCCACCAGCATTGGCCACCTTGCCTCCATGGTGCCCAACACTTTAATGTATTTTAGTTATCATGGTTAAGTTCATACATGAACATTACCACGTATGCATGTATAAACGTCCACAAAGCACAGAAAAAAATGCAAACTGCACAATTCCAGAGCCAATTCCTTGCTTTCAATCCCAGCAGTGCCTGATCTGCTACAGAGCCTTCCAAGTACACATTAGACAGACTGATCAACCACAACCAGACACACTGTGATCCATTTTCTTCTCCCATGTGATGCCCTTAGTCATCATTGACAACAATATTAACATGCCAGTGCTACTTGTAGCCTCATTAATTATTAATTAATATTTTTTTTTACCTTAAGGTATTACCTTTATGGCTATTTACACATGTTATGTCACTTGATATTATTGTAAACAATATCCTTATATATATCTCCTAATATATATTTTTTAATTTTTTTAATATATTTGTGATTATCTGTGATTTGTGGATATCTGTGATTATTACGTACCTTATTTTATACCATATTTATATATAAAATACTACAAGTAGCCATCATTTTTTATGGCATGATGCCTGCTGGTATTTAATAAGTATGTACGTGTGCCTATGCTTGTGTTCTTCTTTAATTTGTTTTAGACATCATGGTTAAGTTCACACTTGAACATTACCACACTTGTGTGTAAACAGTGGAGACACGCAGCTTAGTGGTTAGGGTGTTGGACTCATGATCATAAGATTGTGGTTTCCATTCCTGGACTGGGCAATGCATTGTGTTCTTAAGCAAAACACTTCATTTCACATTGCTGTATTGGCACATGGCTTAGTGGTTACGGTGTTGGACTCATGAGTGTCAGATTGTGGTTTCGATTCCTGGACTGGGTAATGCATTGTGTTCTTCAGCAAAACACTTCATTTCACATTGCTACAGTCTACTCTGCTGATAAAAATGAGTAATCCTGCAACGAACTAAGGTCCCATCCAGGTGGGGAATTTATATGCCATGAAACTAAGGATCTGGCCCTTATGAGTCAGCATGGCATGAGAAATTAAGTTTACCTTTACCTTTTGTGTGTATACACATCCACCACAAGGCCCAGACCTGGTTGCAGTGGTGGCCTATGTGCTTCAATGACCCTGAAAGCTATTCCAGCAGAGCACAAGCTCCTGATGGAGTTTCCCATCAAGGACAGGTCAAAGGTGAGAGTTATATGGACCGTGTCTTTCAAGAGGTAAAAATGGGTTTGCATAGGACCCGCTCTTACCAAGAGAAAAGCAAAGTTACAGAAGCGTAGACGATAATTCGAAACCAACAAGGCCTAGGAGAGGAAGGCCTTCATTCAGGGAAACATATGATGCCATGAAGCAAAATCTTAAGGAGACTGCATTACATATCAGGCCCTGACTTGGAACCTGCAAGGGAGACAGAAGAGAGGATGTCCTAAAAATAGGTGGAGGTAGGATACTGGGGTTGAGTTGGAAAGTCAGGGATCAGAAAAGACAACCCAGAGATGAGAATAGCGGAGAATTGCCATCAATGGCTTATTCTCCATAGAGTGTGAGGATTTAAGTAAATGTAGGCACATCCGTATGTGTATGCATGTGTGTGTGTGTGTGTGTGTGTGTGTGTGTGTGTGTGTGTGTGATATGTATTAACTTTCAATGAGATATTGAGTTACTTGTGAAGATTAAAACAGCAAATTTTAAATTTAAATTTAAATGGAAGGGTTAGAATAACAGACAGAGAGGAGAAAACAAGACAACAACGTTAATTAAGAATGAAGTTAATTGCAAAACCAAACTAACTTACATGTATGTACGAAGCGTTAATGTAATCAGACGAAAAGGTTGCATCAGGTTGTAACACAACTCGAGAGTGATCATCTGAATTGAAGAACAAAAATACAAAGTTATGAATAGATTTGATTTTATACAGATTTCAAATTTTGGCACAAGGCCAGCAAGTTTGAGGTGGGGGGATAATTGGATTACATCAACCCCATTGCTCAGCTGGTACTTATTTTATCTAACTCAAAAGGTTGACTAAGTTGAAATACTGCCATGGTTGACTCTGCCTTTTTAAGGTGGTGAGCTGGCAGAAACGTTAGCACATTTCCAGAGGTGAATTATTCAAACCCCAAGGAATCACTCTCAACACATGGCTCTGATGCTCTCCCACTACTTCTGCTCGAGATCAAAGATGCACATATCGTCAGCCACTAAGGGACATGCTCAACTGGTTATGGTCAAACAACTACCTTTCATCCTACGGATCTGGCCCTTATGAGCCAGCATGGCATAAGAAGGTAACTTAACCTTTACTTTTTGTGTGTATACATGTCCACCACAAAGCCCATTTCTTTACTGCCCTCAAGGGGCTACACACAGAGGGGACAAACAAGGACAGACAAACAGTTTAAGTCGATTATATCAACCCCAGTGCGTAACTGGTACTTATTTAATCGACCCCAAAAGGATGAAAGGTGGTTGTTTGACCGTAACCAGTTGAGCATGTCCCTTAGTGGCTGACGATATATGCATCTCTGATCTCAAGCAGAAGTAATGGGGGAACATCAGAGCCATGTGTTGAGAGGGATTCTTTGGAGTTTGAATAATTCACCTCTGGAAACATGGGTACTTCGTTCAACATCCTTAAGCAATCCTTATTCAGGGACCTTTGAGCGAGATGGGTTACTCGACCAGAAGAAAATTCTAACTGGGCCCCATCTGCATGGTCATGTGCTGTTTATCTTGTTATGAGATCACCATGTCACGCACATATGGTTGGGATGCATGTGACTGGTGTACCCCTATCAGACAGGTAGTCATGATCGGTATACTGGTCTTCATATATTTTACCCCAATGTCACTTTGATGGCATGCACTGTTCTCTCACTCAATAATAATGATAATAATAGTAATAATAATAATGAAATTATTATGTACAGTGCTACAACAAAGACAAAGACAACCTTGGTGTAATTTGAACTCAGAGTGAAGAGTCAGATAAAATGCAGCATAAAGCTTTCCCCCTACATGTTAATGACTCTGCCAGCTCATTGTCTTGCTATTATCCAAATATAGATTTATGTAAAAAGAATCATGTTAAAGGTTGGTGTAGACATGGTTGTGTGGTTAAGGGGCTTGCCTTGCAACAGTGTTTTTTCAGGTTCAATCCCACTGCATGACACTTTGGGCAAGTATCTTCTACTATAGTCATGAGCTGACCAGTGTGCTGTGAGCGAATTTGGTGGGAAGATAGAAACTGTGTAGAAGCCCATCATATATATATATATATATATATATATATATATACATATACATATATATATAAGTATGTATAAAACAAATCAAAATTGCTGACGTGGCCAATGACAGTACTGCCAGATTGGCACTCGTGCCAGTGGAATGTTAAAAGTACATCCGAGCTTGATTGTTGCCAGGGCCATGGATTGGCTCCCATGCCGGTGACACATGAAAAGCACCATTCGAGTGTGATCATTGCCAACGTCACCTTACCAACACATGATATATATATATCATCATCATCATCATCATCGTTTAACATCCACTTTCAAAGCTGGCATGGGTTGGACAGTTTGACTGAGGACTGGCGAGCCAGAGTCTGCACCAGGCTCAATCTGATCTGACAGTTTCTACAGCTTGATGCCCTTCCTAATGCCAACCACTCCAAGAGTTTAGTGGGTGCTTTTACATGCCACCGGCACGAGGACCAGTCAGGCAGCTCTGGCAACGACCACACTCAAAAGGTGTTTTTACATGCCACCTGCATGAGAGCCAGTCTGGCAGCACTGGCAAGGACCATGCTCAAATGTTGTTTTACACATGCCACCACACATGTGTTGGTAAGGTGACGTTGGCAATGATTACACTCGAATGGTGCTTTTCATGTGTCACCGGCATGGGAGCCAATCCATGGCCCTGGCAACGATCAAGCTCGGATGTACTTTTAACATTCCACTGGCACGAGTGCCAATCTGGCAGTACTGTCATTGGCCACGTCAGCAATTTTGATTTGTTTTATACATACTTATATCTATGTATATGTATGTATGTATATATATATATATTATATATATATATATATAATATATATATATATATATATATATATATATATATATATGATGATGATGATGATGATGACAGAAATTTCTCATAGTTCAATAAAGATGGTCCTGCAATTTTTTGTCGAAACAAGCACAAATGATTTGTCGATAATGGTCAAATGTATGTGCTGTACATTAGCTGACACTCACCATCAAATTGACGTTGCTGAACAGAAGTACTGTGTGCTACATGCCAAGGGCTGAAGTGATCACAGATCAACATGAAATAGAGTGTTTTACTCAAGAACACAATGCACTACTAGGTCCAGGAATTGAAACCACAATCTCATGATCATGGGTTCGACTATGCTTGACACATATTCAAACCAGTAAAAAAAGCCATTCCAATGAGGATCAGTACTTTGTTGTACAGAGCAGAGATACATTTTTCTAGAGGATTTTTTCTTTTTTATCTTGTTTTTTCTTCTTTTTTTTACTACTCTTGTGCTCAAAATAGTATGTGGTCTTTTATGCTGTTCTGGTGACAATACCAAAAGGGTTGAAGATTGTATGATGAACTGCATCAGATAGCAAAGAAGCACCTCATCTTGCTTGAAGAACGCAAGACTGCAGTCTCTTCCAAAGTATTATTCCATTCTGCAGTCAAGAAACATCTTCTCAGGCAGACTTCTCAGTATGTTGCACAGACATATCCTACAACTGTTTTGAGGTCCTGGATTTAGAGGCCACAGAGATTAAATAAAGCATCAAACTCTTATAGAATTTAAAGTAATAGCTCCAGTTTCCTGAAGCTACTGGATTTGTTCAGTGTATAAACAGATTGGCTGGATATTTCCCTGTGATAGGTCGAGTGATGCCAACAATACTGATGAGACCCCAATAAGGACTGAAAACTGGTTAAGGCTGTTTGCTTCAATGTCTTTTAATTTATAGAGAAATAGTTAAATTTACCATGTTTTTATGTGTACTACATAGGTTCATATATATATTTGGTGGTTGCAGTAACGGAGTTACATATCAAATTTTAGAAAAATTAGAGACGGAATTGGAAAAACAGAAATAAAAAAAAATGAAAACTCACAAGGAAGTAAACATTGGAAACGATTCTTGTCTTTATTTTCAGGTTTTATTGCTTCAGTACATGGATAAAGAAGATTACAAGGAAGATCCTGAAACACAAACCGAAATAATTTATAATAAAATACATATCAAGCATCGGTAGAGAATATGACTAACTGATTCATCAAACTGGTTCATGGATAAGTAGGAACCTTATTATAGTTATAGGAATGAGTATCCAGTTATGAAGCATTAAGTTCTACTTACTTTTGTCCCATTAAGAATCAAAGACAAACTCAGTTTGCAGAAGAGTTCTTTATAAGTTGGCTAAGCCTATCCAGTTACAATGATGACCTCTGCTATTTGAGATGTTTTAAGGATTATATTGAGTTGGTGCATAATTATTGTGGGTTTTTTCAACAAATTTTATTCAACAAAAACAATAACAATATTTAACAAAAGCATCTTTAAATGACGGTCTGACCATCTTCCAAGCAAATGGGAAGCAGTAATTGATCTAGATGGTGAATATGCTCCGGAATAATCATTTAAAGATGTTTTTGTTACATGTTGTTATTGTTTTTGTTGAATAAAATTTGCTGAAAAAAACCGCAATAATTATGCACCAACCCAATAAGTTGGCCAATCCTGTCCAGTTATAACAATGACCTCTGCTGTTTGAGATGTTTTGAGGGATTATATATCCTTTCCACTTTTAAATCATTATATACACTCACTTCTCCCCTTGTAGTTGTTCATATTGGATCTTATTGGATCTCTCAACATCTGTGGTCCTATTTCAGAGCAAATGGCAGTCTTATCTTTGTTTTTATGTATTCTATTTGACAACCTTTGTCTTTAGTGTTAATCCCATGATAAAATGCAATCAATATAATGTATGAATTGGACAGCATTTGGAAGGACACCCAACCATGTATAGATATACTGATAGATAGATCGAGAAAAAGAAAGAGAGAGAGATGGGGAGATAAATGGATATGCAGATAAATAGATAAGTAGGTATATAGATAGAGAGAGAGAGAGATCATAGTCAAGGTTGGAGTGGAGGGATGATGACGATGATGGTGATGATGGTGGTGGTGGTGGTGATGGTGGTGGTAGTACAGGTGGTGGCACAGTTGTGGTGGTGGTGGTGGTACAGGCAGTAGTGGAAGCAGCGGTGGTGTTGGTGGTGGTGGCGGTGGTGGTTGTACAGGCAGTGGTGATGGTGGTTGTACAGGCGGTGGTGGGGGAGATATAGGCGGTGGCAGCAGTGGTGGTGGTGGTTGTACAGGCAGTGGTGGGGGAGATACAGGCGGTGGCAGTGGTGATGGTAGTGGTGGTTGTGGTGGCAGTGGTGGTGGTGGTGGTGGTTGTGGTGGCGGTGGTGGTGGTTGTGGTGGCAGCGGTGGTGGTGATGATGAGAATGATATAAACTAAATTTAGGGTATTAGAAGAGACATTTATTCCACATTCTTTACAAAGAAGAAAAAAAAGAAATGGAATGAAAAAAACCTGCTGTAGTTTGGTAAACTTACAGAGAAATCTTTAGAAAAAGGTTCCAGCTTTCTCTTCTTCTGTTGGACATAAATCAGAATATTTTGCTTGTTCAGTTCTGTTGCTATTGGCTGAATGTAAACGGACTCGTCAAAGGGGATGCTGTCTGGGACTGAAGAAACATACAACATAATTAATTAAGATAAATTAAGGTAACAAGCTGGCAGAATCATTACTGCACCAGGCAAACTGTTTAGCGGCATTTCATCTATCTTTTCTTTCTGAGTTCAAACTCCACCTGGGCAAACTTTGCTGTTTGTCCTTTTGGGGTTGATTAAATAAGTACCAGTTGGGTCCTGAGGGGAGGGTGGGGGGGTCGATGGAATCAACTTATCCATCTCCTTTGAAACTGATGGCTGCGTACCAAAATTTGAAATCAATTAGTTACATGGGTGCAAGTGTGGCTCTGTGGTAAGAATCTTGCTTCCCAACCACATGGTTTGAGGTTCAATCCCACTGCGTGGCACCTTGGGCAAGTATCTTCTACTATAGCCTCAGGCCGACCAAAGCCTTGCGAGTGGATTTGGTAGACAGAAACTGAAAGAAACCCATCATATATATATATATATATATATATATATATATATATATATATATATATATATATATATATGTATGTATGTGTGTGTGTGTGTGTGTATGTTATATGTTTGTGTGTCTGTGTTTGCCCCCCCACCACCACCACCACTACCACTATCACTTGGAAACTGATCTTGGTGTGTTTACATCTCTGTAACTTAACAGTTCAGCAAAAGAGAATGATAGAATAAGTATTAAGGCTTACAAAGAATAAGTCCTAGGGTCAATTTGTTCAACTAAAGCTGATGCTCCAGCATGGCCGCAGTCAAATGACTGAAACAAGCAAAAGAATAAAAGAATAAATTCTTGCTACCATCTTTTAACTTTTTACTGTTTTTGTTTCAGCCACTGGACTGCTGCCATACTGGAGCACCACCTCGAAATACGCTTATTACCTTACTTTTTTTTTTTTTTCAAGTCTGATATTTATTTTATCGGTCAATTTTTGTCAAATTACCAAGTTACAGGGATGTAAAGAAACCAACACCAGACCAGTTGTCAAATAAACACAAGGAACGGCATTTCATCACTTCTGATGATAAGGGTGGAACTGAACCCTAAACTACATGACTACAAAGCAAGTTTCTTAACCCCACAGCCATGCCTGTACCTATAAGTTATTATGATCCACTTCAGTCATGAATGACCATGGGGTTGCACATAGAAAATTCCCCTCCAAGGCACAAATCTGAGTAGGGTTGTTTATGGAAGACCAGCAATCAGCCACGTATACCAGCCTCCCCTCTCCATGCCACTAATGTTATCCAAGGGAAAAGCAAAGGGGCCGATATATCTTGGCACCAGTGACATCGCAACTCATTTCTACAGCTGAGTAAACTGGAGCAACATAAAATAAAGTGTTTTGCTCAAGAACACAACACACAGCCCGGTCAAGGAATTAAACTCACAACCATGTGACTGTGAGCCTGACACTCGATCCACTGAGCCATGCACCTTCACAAGCCCCAACATGATACAATATTTAATACCATCAGGGCGGCGAGCTGGCAGAATCGTTGGCACACCAGGTGAACTGCCTAGCAGTATTTCGTCTGCCATTATGTTCTGAGTTCAATTCCACCGAGGTCAGCTTTGCTTTTCATCCTTTTGGGGTTGATTAAATAAGTACCAGTTATGCACTGGGGTCGACGTAATCGATTTAACCCCTTTGTCTGTTTTTGTTTGTCCCCTCTGTGTTTAGCCCCCTGTAGGCAATAAAGAAATAAATATTTAATACCATGTTTAATATATTCCTTTTGTTAATCAGGAGAGAAGACAGGACCCATGGCCCCTTATAGGGCCTCTGAAACTTGTGGGAGGAAGTTATTCTTATACTGGAAACCTAGTTTAAGGGACTCCACTAAAAGCATCCAAATTACAAGGTTGTGGCATTAAGATGTGCAACAAAAATTTCATTAAAGTAGCTTTTTTTAATTTCCTTTTATTATCCTACAGTTATAGATTAAAAAATTTTAAGATGTTTTGCAAACAACTTACACATGAAAGTGCTACAAGTTGAAATCTCTACAAACTAGAAGCCAGCAAGTGTATGAGATAATCAGGAGGAAATGCACACTGTTTTGAGGCCTACTTCTTGACAACATCATTGCACACCAGCCTTATAAATATCACACACACACACACACACACACACACTTCATTTCACATTGGACTCGTGATTGCAGTGGCAGTGCATGACTTAGTGGTTAAGGTGTTGGACTCATGACTGTAATATTGTGGTTTCAATTCCTGGACTGGGCAATGCATTGCGTTCTTAAGCAAAATACTTCATTTCACATTGCTGTGGAGGCACATGACTAAGTGGTTAAGGTGTTGGACTCATGATTGTAAGACTGTGGTTTCAATTCCTGGACTGGGCAATGCATTGTGTTCTTAAGCAAAACACTTCCTTTCACATTGCTGTGGCAGTGCATGACTTAGTGGTTAAGGTGTTGGACTCATGACTGTAATATTGTGGTTTCAATTCCTGGACTGGGCAATGCATTGCATTCTTAAGCAAAACACTTCATTTCACATTGCTGCGGAGGTCCATGGCTTAGTGGTTAGGGTGTTGGACTCATGATTGTAATATTGTGGTTTCAATTTCTGGACTGGGCAATGCATTGTGTTCTTCATTTCATGTTGCTCCAGTCCACTCAGTAAAAATGAATAATCCTATGACAGACTAGCATCCCATCCAGGGAAGAATATGTACACCAGAAAGACTGCTAGACTAGCCCTGTGCTCCTTACGGTGTTATGTGGACAAGCTAACCATAACACAGTTCACAACTGAATTTACTGTTACCCAGATGAGTGAGGAATAAAATGATGATGAACAAAGATGGCTATATGCATAGTGAAGATCTCTGCTCATGGTATCTCCGTACATGGAAGCAATTTCATCATCATCATCATCATCATCATCATCAACGTCGTCGTCGTCGTTGTCGTCGTTATTTAATGTTCGTTGTCCATGCTGGCATGGGGTGGACAGTTTGACAAGGGCTGGTAAGCTGAGAGGTTGCACCAGGCATGGTTTCTACTCTGAGAGTGTAATGGCTATTACATGCCACTGGCACAGGTGCCAGTTGTGTGGCACGAATAACTGCCACAAATGTGATTTCACTTGGCTTGATGGATCTTCTCCACAAGCATGGCATAATGCTAAAGGCCTCGGTCATTTGTCATTGCCTCTGTGAGACCCAACGCTTGAAAGATTCTTTTTTACATGCCACTAACATGGGCACTAGTTATACAATTTCATAATATCAAATAAAGAAATATGATTTCTTACCTGAACTTACTAAAGTGACCTCTGATAGTCGTTTCTTACAGGCTGTATATTTCTTAATTTTGCAATACTTACTGTAAAACAAAAATAAGATGAAGATGAATGCTGGCAAAAAACATGGAATCATACAGCTAATGCTGAACTCCAGAATTTGTTATATTAACCCTTTTGTTACTAACTTGGCTGAAACCGGCTCTGGCTCTGAGTACAAATGTCTGGTTTTCATAAGTTTTGAATTAGAACCTTCCATCAAACCTTAGTCACAATTTATGTTTCTAACACTAGCTTAAAGATAACTAAGATATTTTACTAAATCCTTTGTTATATTTAAAATTAATTGAAAGAAACACAGAGCATCTCAACAGATATATGATAACAAAAGGGTTAAAATATATAATAGAGAAACAATTCTTAAACCTTTCATTACCGACCAGACTGAAACCAGCTCTTGCTCTGAGTACAAATGTCTTGTTTTCATAAGTTTTGAATTAAAATCTTCCACCAAACCTTAATCACAATTTATGTTCCTAACACTAGCTTAATGATAACTAAGTTATTTTACTAAATTTTTTGTTATATTTAAAGTAATTGAAAGAAACACAGAGCATCTCAAAATAAATACAGTAACAGCTGAGAAATGAATTTTCCTTTTGCTAAATATTTTATTTATTTATTTTTGATTGAGAAAGAATGTACTATATTGTTTAATTAATATTTGTTAATTAAGGCAGTGAGAAGGTAGAATCGTTAACATTCTTGGCAAAATGCTTTGTCGCATTTTATTGGTGTGGGTTCAAATCCCGCTGAAGATTTCATCTTTTTGGGGTTGATAAAATCTCTTCACCTCAAAATGTTACTGGCCTTGTGCCAAAATTTGAAATCAGTCTTTGCAATGATTCTGTTTTTCGTATCTTTTGCTGTTTGCCCAGCCACCTCACTCTGTGAGGCCCACTCAAAAGGAATTCAGCCACTTCACCTCCATGAGGCCTGCTCGAAAGGAACTCAGTCACCTCACTCTGTGAGGCCCACTCAAAAGGAATTCAGCCACCTCGCCTCCGTGAGGCCCTCTCAAAAGGAATTCAGTCACCTTGCCTCTGTGAGGCCCACTCAAAAGGAATTCAGCCACCTCGCCTCTGTGAGGCCCTCTCAAAAGGAATTCAGCCACCTTGCCTCTGTGAGGCCCAACACTTGAAAGGAACTCAACCACTTTGCCTACGAGAATCATTAGGATCAGCAAAAGCCTCTTGAAGGCATTTCCCCAGCATGGTCACAATCCAGGGATTGAAACCAGTAAAAGAGTAGAAAAAGGCAAATCTACTTACTATATCATGACCAGACAAATCACCAGCAAAATTACACAAACTACAATAAGTGAATCCGCTTGCAAGAATGATTCTGAAAGCAAAATCAAAATAGAATCAGCCAATATGGAATGAATTTGTTTTAAATCTAAAATATTTCAAAGAACTTTGGAAAAGATTTGTAATCAGAGGGGTCATGTTGTGTAAGGAAGTGGCTGTGTGGTAAGAAGTTTGCTTCCCAGCCACACGGTTCTGGGTTCAGTCCTGCTACATGGAACACTGGGCAAGTGAGAAGGAGTAAGGAACCATGTGGTTGTAATTTTAAATTAAGTCAATCTTGATTGTGTAAGAATATAATTTATCGGAAGCATTTCAGATGTGACAATCCCAACTTAGTTTTTTATTCAGCATAATCCCCTCTCAGATTCACACACTTATGGAAGTGGCCTTAAGTTTTCCAAAGCCCAGTAAAAGAACTTGAAAAGCCAGGAACTTCTCAGCACCCCATTGTACTAGGAGCTGATTGAAGGGCTGTACAATGATAATAACAATAACAACAACAACACAATTATTGCTAGTACTGCTGCTGCTGCTGCTGCAGTATGTTTGATCTTTCTTTTTTACTTATTTCAATCATTAGACTGTGGCCATGCTGGGGCACCACCTTGCAGAATTATTAGTCAAATGAATCAACCTCAGGACTTATTTTCTTTCTTTTAAAGCCTAATACTTATTTTATTGATCTCTTTTGCCAAACTGTAAAGTTACAAGGACATAAACACAACAAGAGTTTTTATCAAATAGTGGTGGGGGAGACAAGCACACATGCACACACACGCACACACATGATGGGTTTCTTTCAGTTTCTGTCAATCCAAATCCACTGACAAGGCTTTGTTCAGCCTGAGGCTATATATAGAAGACACTTGCCCAAGGTGCCACATAGTAGGACTGAACCTGGAACCATGTGGTTGGGAAGCTAACCACACAGCAACTCTTTATTTTTTTTTAAATTTATTTTATTCATAACATTGTGGAAAGCTCAATTTCTGTAAAACAAGGCCAAGTAAATTTTGAATTAACAAAAGAAATAAAACAGTTTACCTGCTAGCTGTGCCTGACATGCATCATAGATGCATAAACCCGTGATTTGATCACATTCTTTTTGTTGACAGTTGCATCTTGAATGGCAAAGATTCCCGTAAAACCCTGGTAAACATTCTGTAATGTAAATATTTGAAATTTAGTAAATTTCATTATCAATATTCTACACTCCAAACTTATTAATAATATATGAGGTGGCATCAAAAGGTTTCTGGACATCATCATCATCATCATCATCATCATCATCGTTTAACGTCTGTTTCCCATGCTAGCATGGGTTGGACTATTTGACTGAGGTCTGGCAAACCAGATGGCTGCACCAGGCTCCAATCTGATCTGGCAGAGTTTCTACAGCTGGATGCCCTTCCTAACACTAACCACTCCAAGAGTGTAGTGGGTGCTTTTACGTGCCACCAGCAAGGAAGCCTGTTTGCTGCCCTGGCAACAATCACGCTTGAATGGTGCTCTTAGCGTATATATATATATATATATATATATATATATATATATATGCACACACACACACACACACACACACACACACACACACACACACACACACACACATACACACACACACATACACACACACATATATATATATATATATATTTCCATCCAGTCCATCTCAGCATGGAAAGCAGACATTAAACAATGATGATAATATATACATATATATATATATAAAACATTGATTAGAGAACAAACATCAAATTCGAGTCAATGACTTTATATAACACCGCGCTTCCATACATTTGATCATATTTTAATATTACCATGGTATCCAACATATAAAAGAATACATATATAAAAAAACACAGAAGGTAAAAAATATATATGCAACTAAAAATACAAATATATAGAATGGCCTATCAAGAAATGGTATCTACAATCAACTAAAAATAAGTAATCAAAATAAATTACTAAAGCGTGTTTTTACTCCCCTCAATTAAAACTATGTCAAAATAGTTTGTTTCATAAAAACCATGGTTGGTTAGAGTCCAAGGAGCATAAGAGAATTCCACAAAAACGAGTTATTTGTAGAAAAGCATGAATCCAGAGAAGAAGCTCTCTCTAAGATGTAGAGCAGATAATATTTTAATATTTTTATTTCTAAGTTTTTGTTAATGAGATGTGGCTACAAACAATGTTTACCATGATAACCTTTTAAGTTTTAGATCAGGAGTCTCTTAGTCAATGATTCTTCACAGAAGTTATATATTTTTAGTGCTATTATTACAATACTCCATTATTCGTCTGCTGGACAAGTAAGTGTCAGCCTAAGATCAACAGCAAATAATAAAGAAGAAAAGCCAATGGAAAACCGATTATAGCAGCGACTCCATCTTAGAATATCTGAAGAAGGAATTTTATTCCGAAATATCATATCAGACTATGGAGGACTAAATTACAACAGGTATATAGCCTGTAGAAAAACATAAATCCAGAGAAGAAGCTCACTCTAAGATGTAGAGCAGCTAACATTCTAATGGGGGAGGCCAGTTTATGGGGTTGTCTGACTCCAAACCTGTTGGTTTAAGACCTCTTCAAAATATGGACAAGGAAATGCCCCACTAGAATCCACGGTCTAATCGTTCCATATTTATGAGACACCTGTAGTTTCCGTAAAATATGTAGAAGCACAGTGCTGGTCAGCTATTTAACAGAAACTGCATGGTCTCTGTGAAAAACTCTGGCCAGGGAGCAAAAGGGATTGTTTGTAGAAAAACATAAATCCGGAGGAGAAGCACATTCTAAGATGTAGAGCATTTGATATTAGTGTGCCTCTCTGGTGTCATGTAAAAAGCACCCAGTCCAAATTGTAAGGTGGTTGGCATTGGGAAGGGCATCCAGCCATAAAAAAAACTATGCCAAATAGACAGCAGAGCTCAGTATGGTCCTCTGGCTTGCCAGCTCCAGTCAAAACCATCCAACCCATGCCAGCATGGAAAACAGACATTAAATGATGATGACGACGACTACGACAATGATGACTATAATGATGATGATGATGGCAGCAGTTTTGGTGGCAGTGGTGGTGGTGTTAGCAGTGTTGGTAGTGGTGGTGGTGGCAGCGGCGGCAGTGGAGGTGGTGGTGGTGGTGGTGGTGGTGGTTGTGGTGGTTGTGGTGGTTGTGGTGGTGGTAGTGGTGGTGGTGGTTGTGGTGGTGGTGGTGGCGCTGGTTGATGGTGGCGTTGGTTGATGGTGTTCAAGAAGGAGATAGCAGTAATGGTGATCATGAAATACGAAACGTCACTTACGTAGAACTTCAACTTCACAAAGACTCAAGATGGCAGACCCAGCATTGATTGCTATGGTCACAGAATCTCCAATCTGTGGTTCTCTACACATAACATCCAAGCTCAGTTCTTTATGATTCTTTGGACGTTGAAAACATGGCTTCGTGTTGTTACCAATGTACACAGTCAATTCTATGAATCAAAAATGCAGAAACATACCCAAGATTACTTCAATGATTAATTTTGACATTTATACAAAGACAAATATCTTTGTGGGAAGATGAGGCATTGTTTGACAAGAGGATGGTCTTTTTGCCTAACCCTTTAAGGGAGCTTTCAACTTAATCTTCTTCAAATGCATTAATGATAGACAAGGAAATGACAACCAAGAATACCAGGTGATGTCCCTGGAATTTTTAGAAGGGAGGCACAAGGTCAGAAGGGAATGCCATTCCAGGAGAAAAGGGCATAATAACATTATTTAGAAGAGCATGATAATATTATTTAGAAGGACAAAATAACATTATTTAGAAGGATGTAATAACACTATTTAGAAGAGCATAATAATATTATTTAGAAGGACGAAATAACATTATCTAGAAGGGCATAATAACATTATCTAGAAGGATGTAATAACACTATTTAGAAGAGCATAATAATATTATTTAGAAGGACGAAATAACATTATCTAGAAGGGCATAATAACATTATCTTGAAGGATGTAATAACACTATTTAGAAGAGCATAATAATATTATTTAGAAGGACGAAATAACATTATCTAGAAGGATGTAATAACATTATCTAGAAGGATGTAATAACACTATTTTGAAGAGCATAATAATATTATTTAGAAGGGTGTAATAACATTATTTAGAAGGATGTAATAACATTATTTAGAAGGATGTAATAACATTATTTAGAAGGATGTAATAACACTATTTAGAAGGACGAAATAACATTATCTAGAAGGATGTAATAACATTATCTAGAAGGATGTAATAACACTATTTCAAAGAGCATAATAATATTATTTAGAAGGGTGTAATAACATTATTTAGAAGGCTGTAATAACACTATTTAGAAGGACGAAATAACATTATCTAGAAGGATGTAAGAACATTATCTAGAAGGATGTAATAACACTATTTCGAAGAGCATAATAATATTATTTAGAAGGGTGTAATAACATTATTTAGAAGGATGTAATAACATTATTTAGAAGGATGTAATAACATTATTTAGAAGGATGTAATAACATTATTTAGAAGGGCATAATAACATTATTTAGAAGGGCATAATAACATTATTTAGAAGGGCATAATAACATTATTTAGAAGGATGTAATAACATTATTTAGAAGGGCATAATAACATTATTTAGAAGGGCATAATAACATTATTTAGAAGGGCATAATAACATTATTTAGAAGGATGTAATAACATTATTTAGAAGGGCACACTTCTTTTCTTGAAGGGTAGAGGCACGTACCCCTCAGGTTCCCCACTGGGTCTGACCCTGAATACCATTCATAATTTAGCAGTCTTTTATGCAATCGCAGAATGTAAAAATTTGTACTTTAATAGTCCAGAGTACTGTATGTGACTCAAAAAAGAAAATTAGCTTTTAGAAAATTGACTTTGGCAGCTTCAGATGTGATATTACTCTTGTAGGAGTAAAAGCAAAATAAAGCCGCTTCCCAATTCATACAGACTCGTAGGATTAGTTTCCTGATTTCCATAGCGTGTATAAATGGGTGCTGGTCTTTCACAGGATTACTCATTTTTGCCAGCTGAGTGGGATGAAGCAACGTGAATGAAAGTGTTTTACTCTAGAACACAATTCGTCACCCAGCCGAGGGATTGAAACTGCAATCTAACAATCATGAGTTCAACTCCCAAACTACTCAGTTATGAGCCTCCACTCTTGTAGGAGTAATATACAGAAATGAAGATGGCAGAAGTGTTAGCATGCCAGGTGAAATGCTTAGCGGTATCTCATCTGTCTTTATGTTCTGAGTTCAAATGCTACAGAGGTCGACTTTGCCTTTCATCATTTCGGGGTCGATAAATTAAGTACCAGTTGCATACTGGGGTCGATCTAATCGACTGGTTCCCCTCCCCCAAAATTTCAGGCCTTGTGCCTAGAGTAGAAAAAATATTTGTAGAAGGCAGCAAGCTGGCAGAAACGTTAGCATGCCAGGTGAAATTACGTTCTGAGTTCAAATTCTGCTGAGGTCGACTTTACCTTTCATGTGTTTGGAGTCGATAAATTAAGTACCATTTGCACACTGGGGTCAATCTAATCGATTTTTCCCCCACGCCCCAAAAATTTCAGGCCCTGTACCTTGAGTAGAAAAGAATACTAAGTAGGATGAAGGCAGCAAGCTGGCAGAAACGTTAGCACACCGGGTAAAGACTTTGCCTTTCATCCTTTTGGGGTCGTTAAATTAAGTACCAGTTGCATCCTGGGGGCGATCTAGTCAACTGCCCTCGACCCTTTTCAAAAATTTGGAGCCTTGTACCTAGAGTAGAAAGGAATATACAGAAATGAATCAAACCTTTCCTCGGGCAGCAAAACATAGTAAAGTTTGAGTAGGACTGATCTAATCAATAGTGACACATTACATCTACCCATTTTATCAACTCACTTTCCAATCAATATCTACAGTTAATGATGTAGATAGATAAAGACAGGCATAAGTAATTTGTATTCAAGATCACTGTATCCTTGTATCAACCAGACAATTGGATGTCTGGTCAGATTGTGCTTCCTTGCATTGTTGTAGCTTTCAAATGATGCTGTCCTGCTGGCTGAGTGGACAGGTCAATACCCACCCACTAAACACAGTACCAGTCTGTTGTTGCAAGGTTACACATTTACAGCTAAGTGGACAGGTGAAATGTGAAATGAAGTGTTTTGTTCAAGAACCTAATGCACTGCTTGTCTAGGATTTAGAACCATGATCTTGCAATCACAAGTGCAATGACCTTGACAACCAGTCTCTGTACCTTCACTCTGTTTAAGATACTAATACAAAACATGTTAAAGTGATGTTGAAATTTTTAATACTCACGATATAAGTTGTCTGTAAATATTCTCAGCTGAGAAATTGTATAATTCTTGTCAAGTTTAACCTTCCAAAAGGGATTCTTCTCCCATTCAGTGGAACTGCACATCCTTTCAAAGATCAAATTGTTTCCATCCACAACTGAAGAAGCATTCATTGATGTTTTTCTGTCTCGACAAATCTTACCTTTAAAAATATAGCGTTTTTTCTTTGTGCTTGATTGGGATGCTGGTCGACCAAGTGCAACATTTACTGAAACAGATGCAGTATGATTATTTAGACATCACCATCATCATTGATGTTTAACATTTATATGGAGGACAAGGATGAAATGGATGATGACAGGTATCTTCATTTCTGGCCAAGGTTTAGTAAACTGGTTTGTCTTCCTTCTATGAAGGAAGATAAGGCTAGAAAGGAGATACCTGTCATCAGACACATTTGATAAAAGATGGAAGCAAGTGGTATGCCTGTTTGGTATGAAAGGTCACATGTAAGTGTATCCATAAAAGATTAATAAAAAACCAGCTCAGTGGAGGAGCATCTTGCGGGGTCATGACTGTTCTCCCACTCCATTGCACTGTGTTTCTCTTTGTCCCCACATTTGCTATATAATTTCGTTAAATTTTTAAATGCATCTTAGTGTAATTCCATTCGTTACCCTGACCCTGTATCCATCTTGTATTGTCCCCTCTTTGTTTGGGCCTTGTGCCTTGAAATAAAATTCCATTTAACATCTGTTTTTCCATGTTAGCATGGGTTGGATGGTTCAACAGGAACTAGCAAGCCAGAGAATGTGCCTAAGCTCTAAGGTCTCCTTTGACATTATTTCTCACTGGATGTATTTCCTTACACCGACCTCTTTACAGTGGAAACTGAGTGCTTTTTTTTTTTTATATGACACCAACATTAGTGAGGTCACCAAGTGGCTTGCAAGACAAAAAAAGAAAGAACAAGATATGCATATGTCTGTGTTTGTATGTCTCAGTATATGCTTATGTCTTTGAGGATACCATTCTAACAAGACTTACCATAATTTATATTCTGGCAATTTTCTCCATGCCTTCCATTCTCACATCCATTTTGACAAACTCCAGTCAGCTGATGGCAATCAGAACCATTTTGACAATGACACTCCTGTGTACATTCCTCACCAAACCATCCAGGGGAACAACCTTCCAAAATTTCAAAACAAAACCACAATTAAAAACATAATTTTAGTATTTGTTTTTTATTAAAAAATCTATTGATGTTGTTTCTATAATTTATATTTTCTTTCTTTTATTTTTCTTAAATTAATTTCCAAAATCAATTATCATTAAAACTTCATCTTTGGAATTCTTTTTCATATAATTACTATATATGGAAATATATGTTTGCTTAACAGCATATATTCATTATTCCTAGATTAGTTCACAAATTAAATCTAAATTTTAAAGCAAATGTATAATTTATGAATAAATAAACAGCTATGATTTTTAACATAAAATGATTATACAGTAGTGGAGTTCCATACCTAAGAAACATACACTTGTTACACACATACACACATACACACATTTGCACATATACCAAAGCTCTCATCTCTGATGATTTCAGTCTGCAAGACCTCATCAGTGAGAGGCATCCAGTGACTGCAGGCTGAAATCACATGATAAGTAAGTTCCGGCACCCATAGCAGATGATTCCCACCCACAATTTATGTCAATGCTTTTACGCAGCATGCACCTATATGAGACAATCTCTCAAAGCTAATAACACAGTATCTGGTACATTATTTACATTATTTACATTCGGCGATATTTGTCCTCATCTTGTTTGTTGTTAACACAATGTTTCGGCTGATATACCCTCCAGCCTTCATCAAGTGTCTTGGGGAAATTTCAAACCTGGGTTCTTATTCCTAAGGTATTTTTCGATGTTGTTGTTATTATTATTATTATTATTATTATTATTATTATTATTATTATTATCATTATTATTATTATTATTATTAATATTATTATTATTATTATTATTATTATTATTATTCAGGTCACTGCCTGGAATCGAACTTGGAATCTTGGGGTTAGTAGCCCGCGCTCTTAACCACTACGCCATATGCTCTTAAATATAGAACTGCAGTATCTGGTGTTCTAACAAAACACCCATGTTATGTTGGAAACATAGAAATTAGTTATTTACCAAAAAGTTTAATATTGTCTATGCAGGAATTGTTGGCCATAATTTGAATCTTATTTGTAGTTATGTCTCCTGAACACAATAGTTCTGTTGCTACACGTTTTGTAGGTTTGCATTCAAGAGTCTGATTATCAGAACCAAAGATGTTTGTAATTGTATCTGAAACCAAAAGGAAAAAAGATTATTAAAACATAGATTGCTTAAATGACATTAGTGTAGTGGAGAGCAGCAGATATTTGCAGAATGCAGGACAAAACATGTTGTACATGTGTGTGTGTGTGTGTGTGTGTGTGTGCGTATGCATGCACTTACCTGTGCGTGTGTGTGTGTGTATAAATAGATAGATATCATCATCATCATCATCATCGACCAGCAGTAATGATGATAATGATGATTATGACAATGATAATGTTGGTGGTGGTGGTGACTCAGCAGCGATGGTGGTGGTAGTAGTGGTGGTGGTAGTGGTGGTGGTGGTAGGGTTAGGGTTAGTGGTGGTAATGACATTGGTGGCAGCAATGATGGTGGTGGTGGTGGTGCTAGTGCTAGTGGTGCTGGTGGGGTACTTGCATCGGTGGCGGTGGTGGCAGCGGCAGCAATGATGATGATGGTGGTGGTGGTGGTGATGATGATGATGATGATGATGATAATGATGATGATGATGATGATGATGATGATGATGATGATGATGATGATGATGAAGATGGTGGTTTATGGTGATGACAGTAATGACAATGACGATGACAAACATTTATTTAAGCAAAAGAAACTGTTTGGTTTTTTTTTTTTTTTGTTTTGGTGGGGTACACTCACCTGAAATTCTGCCATGAAGTCTTATTTGGTGGATCCTGTAGACGTGATTGAACTGTATTGATTGGTTCCGTCCTGTTATATTTCTACATGTGTTATTGGCATTCACATCAAACATCACCATGCCAGTTTGAGATTTGAGAAATTCGTGGTATAAACCTGGAGACAAGGAAATAATGAAATGGAGACATTAGAGACAACAGATACAGAGGCAACAATGAGTTGCGATAGCAAGATATATTACAAAATATAACTTATTATATAAACCTCTCTCTCTCCTTCTCTCTCTCTCTCTCTCTTTCTCTCTCTCCTTCTCTCTCTCTTCCTTTCTCTCTCTCCTTCTCTCTCTTCCTCTCTCTCTCTCTTCCTTGTGATCTGTGTTTCTCTTGCTCTCTTAACCTCTTTCGCTCTCCCTATCTTTCTCTCTATCACTTTCAGCATTCTTATTTGCTCTCTCTCTTTCTCCTTCTCTCTCTCTCTCTTTCACTCTCCCTCTCTCTCTCGCTCTCCTCTTTCTTCCTTGTGATCTGTGTTTCTCTTGCTCTCTTAACCTCTGTCATTGTCTTTCGCTCTCCCTATCTTTCTCTCTATCACTTTCAGCATTCTTATTTGCTCTCTCTCTTTCTCCTTCTCTCTCTCTCTCTTTCACTCTCCCTCTCTCTCTCGCTCTCCTCTTTCTTCCTTGTGATCTGTGTTTCTCTTGCTCTCTTAACCTCTGTCACTGTCTTTCGTTCTCCCTATCTTTCTCTCTATCACTTTCAGCATTCCTATTTGCTCTCTCTCTTTCTCCTTCTCTCTCTCTTTCACTCTCCCTCTCTCTCTCTCTCCTCTCTCTCTCTCTCTCCTCTCTCTTCCTTGTGATCTGTGTTTCTCTGGCTCTCTTAACCTCTGTCACTGTCTTTCATTCGCCCTTACCACTTTCAGCATTCCTATTTGCTTTCTCTCTCTCTCTCTCTCTCTCTCTCTCTCTCTCTCTCTCTCTTACTCTCTTTCTTTTCCTTCTGCTCTTTATATATTTCTCTTACTCTTTCAACCTTCACCTGTATCCTTCAGTCTCTCTATCAGACAGTTTCTCTATTTGTCAGTCTCTCTACCTGCCAGTCTCCCTATCTCTCTCAACACATTCCTATTTACTCTCTTTATTTCTCTTTTCTCTCTCTCACTTTCTTGTGCTCTATACAGGTCAACTTTGCCTTTCATTTGTTCAGGGTTGATAAATTAAGTACCAGTTGCATACTGGGGTCGATCTAATCGACTGGCCCCCTAATCCAAAACTTCGGGCCTTGTGCCTAGTGTAGAAAGGAATATAGCTGTTATCTAAGGCGGCGAGCTGGCAGAATCGTTAGCACGCCGGGCGAAATGCTTAGGAGTATTTCATCTGCCACTATGTTCTGAGTTCAAATTCCGCCGAGGTCAACTTTGCCTTTCATCGACTTAATCCCTTTATCTGTCCTTGTTTGTCCCCTCTGTGTTTAGCCCCTTGTGGGTAGTAAAGAAATGGGTATTTCATCTGTCTTTACATTCTGAGTTCAAATTCCGCAGAGGTTGACTTTGTCTTTCATCCTTTCAAGGTCGATTAAATAACCACCAGTTACATACTAGGGTCGATATAATCGACTTAATCCGTTTGTCTGTCCTTGTTTGTCCCCTCTATGTTTAGCCCCTTGTAGGCAATAAAGAAATAAAAAAATGTTAGCATGCTGGGCAAAATGCTTAGCGGTATTTTGTCTGCCTTTATGTTCTGAGTTCATATTCCGGCAAGGTCGACTTTGCCTTTCATCCTTTCAGGGTCGATAAATTAAGTACCAGTTGTGTACTGGGGTCAGTCAAATCCACTGCTACCCCCCAAAAAAGAATACTACTGTGCATCCCCAATTTACTGGAAATCTTATATGAACCCTTAGGGATCATACAGATCCCACTTGAGAACCACTGATCTACACAAAGTTTCCTCGGTAACCTCTAAGTTATTGCAGAGGTGCGTGGCTTAGTGGTTAAGGTGTTGGACTCATGATCGTAAGATTGTGGTTTCACTTCCTGGACTGGGCAATGCATTGTATTCTTGAGCAAAACACTTCATTTCACATTGCTGTGGAGGTCCATGGCTTAGTGGTTAGGGTGTTGGACTCATGATTGCAAGATTGTGGTTTCAATTCCTGGACCAGGCAACACATTGTGTTCTTCACCAAAGCACTTCATTTCATGTTGTTTCAGTTTGCTCAGCTGTCAAAAATGAGTAATAACTGATGATGATGATGATGATAGTGGTGGTGGTGGTGGTGATGTGCATAATCATCACCCTCATCATCATCATCATCATCATCATCATCATCATCATCATCATCAGGATAGTTTTAATGATAGTTAAGCAACACAAGTTTGTTATAAACAAGAAGTTGGTTAAGCTGGTAATTAGCTTATGAGTGTAGTTTAAGTAATTAACTTATTAGAGTTAATTTGTGAGATAATCACTTTCTGTGAGATAGTGTCTGATATAAATAGCATGGATGCTATAAGAACAAGTGAAATTATCCAAACATACAATGGACCAACTTCCCATCCAGGTGGGTTATTTATATACGCCATGGAAACCAGGAAACTGGTCCTTATGCTTTGTCATTGCAACAGAAGGTAGCCTTTACTTTTTTTTTTTTTAACTGAATCACTGGTCATGGTTCTCTGTCAAATGCCTTCTCCGAATCAATGAAAGACCAGAATACTTGTTAATTCTTGGCCAGTTGCCTCACTAGCAAAGATTTCACCTGTGTCTGTATTTGTTCCCCAGCACTGATTGACAACTGGTGTTGGTGTGTTTACATCCTTTTTACATCCCGGTAACTTAGCAGTTCAGCAAAAGATACCATTAGAATAAGTACCAAGCTTTAAAAGAAATAAGGACTGAGGTTGATTTGTTCTTCAAGGAGGTGCCCCAGTATGGCCACAGTCTAATGACTGGAACAAGTTAACAATAACAGACAAAAATTAAAATAATACAAACTACCTTCACAAACTAAATAGCTAACCTCATCTACCAAGTCTCCATTGTTATTAGCAATCAGATATTCTGGGTATGTTTTGTTTTCATTCAAAATACAGTAGAACCTTGCAGCTCAAGTGCACCATGGTACGAGTAATTTGCTGTACGAGCTGGACTTGTGTGAATTTTTGTCTTGAAGTATGAGTGGAAGTTCGCAGTAAGAGCAGAAATCTGCAGTACGAACAGAAATCTGCAGAACAAGCAGAAATCTGCAGTATGAACAGAAATTGGTAGTATGAACAGAAGGCGAGCTCGCAGAAACGTTAGCACGCCGGGCGAAATGCTTAGTGGTATTTCGTCTGCATTATGTTGTGAGTTCAAATTCTGCCGAGGTCGACTTTGCCTTTCATCCTTTCGGGGTCAATAAATTAAGTACCAGTTATGCACTGGGGTCGATGTAATCGACTTAATACCTATGTCTGTCCTTGTTTGTCCCCTCTGTGTTTAGCCCCTTGTGGGTAATAAAGAAATAGGTAGTATGAACAGAAATCTGCAGGACAAGCACACAAACTGTCCCATCTTTAAGGTAATTCGGTTAATAAAACCAGTTTACATATTTCTTTTGTATTCTCTTTTTTATAATTGTCATTTTACTTATAACTACACCTTTCCTGTTTTAAAACCCACAAAAAATTATTTTTGAGTGGTTTTGGGGGTCTGGAACTGATTAATTATATTTTAGTTAAATTTCAATAGGAATGCAGAATGATTGATGTTAGGAAGAGCATCCAACTGTAAAAATCCTGCCATAACAGTTACAGAAGTTTGGTGCAGACTTCGGCCCTGGCCGGCTTTTTTGGTACCGTCCTACCCATGCTAGCATGGAACACAGACATTAAATGACAATGATGATGATGATGATGATGTTGAAAATTGATTTGTAAAACAAGAAAATCATAAGACGAGCTTGGTCATGAAATGAACTAAACTCATACTGATGATGGTGGTGGTGGTAGTGGTAGTGGTGGCGGCGGTGGTGGTGGCGGTGGCGGTGGATGTGCATTATCATCACCATCATCATCATCATAGGACAGTTATAATGATAG
>NC_043006.1:40587435-40719935 GCF_006345805.1 Octopus sinensis
AGAAGGCACAGAGGTCTATGTGTGGTGCTGGAGTGGAGCACTTTGGAACCGAATGCAGGAGACTGTATAAACACCACCAACATGGCTGTTTTTCAGAGTCACTCTCAATGCCCTCACTACCACAAGATCTGCCTATCTTGTATCGGTCTTGCAACCAAGTCTGCTCCCATGAGAAGCAATGTGTGGCAGGCAGAGAAGGATGAATGTCTTGGATCAACACTGTCATCACGTTTGATGGGTTGTTATAAGCAAGTAAGATTACTGAATAAATCTACAGTTGAAATAATATTTTTCTAAATCTCTTAGAGAGATTTATGCAGTAGCAGCATGATAAAAAAATATATCATTTCTATTTTCAAAAATCAGTGAATTTATTTCACTTGTAATATATATGTTTTCAAAAGCAGATAGGTATCGACATCTAGCAAGTCATGCTACTCCAGACTGATGATGAGCAATGACTCTGAAACTAGTCTCTGGATGCTGGCTTTGCTGGGTGGAGGTGCTTATCTCCACTTTGGGAACATAAGGACACGGGAAATGTGTCAAGTCCAATCAGAAACGGTGTTACCTAGGGCTAAATAACAGTAGCATTCTTCCCTTTTATGGGACTGTCACATTAAGTTGACAACATACTATCACTTTAAATCTACAGTTTTTTGAAAATATAATAAAAACTTACCTGGAATTACAGAGCACGCAGTTTTACAGTGATGTACGTCTGCTGCTACACAATCCCCGTTTTTACGAATACATTTTTCTGAAAATGGTTTCAGTAAAACAATCATAGGGAACAAAAGAGGAGGAACAAATTGTTTTCTTTATGATTAATTTTCTTCTTTTTTAATTTTACAAATTTTTTACAATGCAGCAAATATTTAACATTCAAATGTCTGACTTTTATGGAAGATTATTTTATTATGCAAATCACGAAATGCATTTTTTTTTTGTATGAAAATTTCCCAAAATTAATCTAAAACTCAAGATTTTTTGATGGGGTAGTGCTGTCTCACTGGCTCCCGTGCCAGTGGCATGTAAAGGGCACCATTCAAGCATGGTCGATGCCAGTGCTGCGTGTGACTGACCCTCGTGCCAGTGACATGTAAAAAGTACCCACTACACTCTTGGAGTGGTTAGCATTAGGAAGAGCATCCAGCTGTAGAAACTTTGCCAGTTTGGATTGGCACCTGATGCAGCCTTCTTGCTTGCCAGTCCTCAGTCAAAACATCCAACGACATTAAATGACGATGATGATGATGATGATGAATTAGATATGGTGTCCATCATATGTCCAATTGTGTGGAGGTACATGGCCTAGAGGTAAGAGCAGTGGACTTGCGGTCGAAGGATCGCAGGTTTGAATCTCAGACCGGGTGATGTGTGTGTTTATGAGCGAAACACCTAAGCTCCACGCAGCTCTGGCAGAAGGTAATGGCGAACTTCTGCTGAATCTTTCACTACAACTTTCTCTTACTCTTTCCTCCTACATCTTGCAGCTCACCTGTGACAGACGGGCGTCCCATCGAGGTGGGGAATCTATACACCAAGGAAACTGGGAAACCGGCCCTTATGAGCCAGGTACGGCTCGAGAAGGAACAAACAAATATGTGTAATTATATATTTTATGTCTCCTTTTTCTAGAAACAGGAAGAATAAAAACTAAGATCGTTGTTGAGAAAAAGTCAGTTGCAAAGAAGGGTTGGAAGCCATCTGAGTAATAGGAAAATGTTACCTATATCAGTGGGTTCCAAACTTTTACCAGCTGCCACCCCTTTGACACCCAGGCCACATTCCTAGCGTCCCCATCCCAACTAACCATCACAAACATAAACCTCTTTCTGAAGCAAATTCAAAGCAACTGTATTTCACAAATAAAACTTAACCTAATGAACCCATTATTTTGTTGTTTTTACATGAATTGCCACCCCATTATCACCCCACTTTTTACTTGAATCACTACCCCATTATCGCCCCAATTGGAACCTTCAACCACCTCCAGGGGGACCAGTGACCATTATCATGATGATTCACACAAGCTATCAAAATGCTGAGATCACAACTGCTACTCAATGCTCTATGACAGTGTTCCACAGTATTTCTCATCCATCTTATTCTCCCGACCTTGCTCCTTCAGACTACCATTTGTTTCGTAGTTTATGGAATCATTTGGGAGACATAACTTTCGCAAGCCAAGAAGAGGTCGAAACTGACATTTCAGAGTTCTTCACTTTGAAACCAAAAGAGTTATAAATTGATGGGATTAAAAAGCTTTTAAATAGATGGAAGGAAATCATAAATAATCAGGAAAAGTATATTGATGATTAAATTTCAATTAAATATAATATTTGATTACTTGATTTCTTTATTCAAAATTCAGACAGAACTTATGGGATGACCTGATCTCCCTCTCTTCTCTCCCCGCATGACTGGTGTTCGGCCAAGCCTGATCTTTCTTTCTTGGTTCAGCCATCGTCTGTGCAACAGCTATATTCCTCCCTGTGCCTGTGAAATCTTGTATCCCTGCCATAAGGCTTTATTTCCACACACACCTGCTTAATTTAATTCGTCCTTAGTCAAAAACATCTGTTGTTATGTCCTGTTACTTGTTTAAAATCTTTTTTTTTTTCCGTCCTTGTTTTCGTATACATTCGCTGCTTTTTTTCTAAGGAATCTAATGCTCATAGCTTAGATTTTCTTTGGGGCTGGCCAGATCGGAGCCATCTAGAGTATAACCAGCCAAAATTGCAAAGATAATCTGGAACTCGACTGAGGAAAGAAAACTCCGAATGACTCATCCATGTTTTCTTTGTATCGTCTATCTGGATGTTTTGTTGTCCATTTTTTGTATCACCTGTCTGGATGTTTGTGTTCTTGTCCCATTCTGTATTTTTTATATATATATCATCATCATCATCATCATCATCATCATCATCATCATCATTTAACGTCCGCTTTCCATGCTAGCATGGGTTGGACGGTTCAACTGGGGTCTGGGGAGCCGGAAGGCTGCACCAGGCCAGTCAGATCTGGCAGTGTTTCTACAGTTGGATGCCCTTCCTAACGCTAACCACTCCGAGAGTGCCACCGACACAGGTGCCAGACGAGGCTGGCGAACGGCCACGCTCGGATGGTGTTTTTTATGTGCCACCGACACAGGTGCCAGATGAGGCTGGCAGATGGCCACGCTCGGATGGTGCTTTTATGTGCCACCGACACAGGTGCCAGATGAGGCTGGCGAACGGCCACGATCGGATGGTGTTTGTTACGTGCCCACAGCATGGAGGCCAGTCGATGCGGTACTGGCTACGGCCACGTTATATTTATATATATAGCTGTGATCTTGGAACTTAATGTTCAACCAATTATAGCACTAACCCAGTGTACCTATTCATTTAAATCACAAGTGAACTAAAGCCCTCATATTCTTTACGTATATATATATATATATATATATATATATATATATAATATATATATATATATATATATATATATATTATATATATATACACATATATATCTCTATTATAAAAGGCAGATTTTATCTGCCTCCCTTTGGGAGTTATACAAATCTACAATATAGGATTTCTTCAATTACAATTTACCTAGCAGTTTTGAGAGTACAAGGCATCGCGTCATGCCAGGTCCAGTTTTTTAAAATTTAAACTCCAATTAAGCAAAATTTACAGAAAACTTACATTCTGGTGTGTGTGTCAAATGCTTTTCTTAGTCTGGTTTACAGCACACGCAAACGCACACACACAGTGGGCAAGGAATAAAATGAAAGTAATTCACTTACTGTAGTGAGTGATTCTTTCACTCTGCCTCCCACTCCTCTTTAGACACATAGAAAAAACTTTTATTTTTTTACATAAGTAATGAGAGCGAAAGAGACTAAGAGAAAGCGATTGTATGACGAGGGAAGTTCCTTTGAAGTTACCGTGCATGGGACTCATTGATGTACATGTGTGTGTGTGTGTGTTTGATGGAGTGTGGGAGAGACAGACAGTATGTTGTGTAAGTGAAGTGCTTCTGTTAGTGTGTGTGAAGAGACAGAGAGAGTAATGTGTGAAAGAGAGAGATAACTGAAATTTTTTACTCGGTTTATGTGTATATATGTATGTATGCATGTATGTGTGTGTGTGTGTGTATGTATGTATTATATATAAAAGAAAGGTTGTGTGTCTGTCTACTCCGATTTAGATTCCTAACTACTCCCACATTTTGCGATGCAGTTTACCAAAACCGGGTATCTTATAGTCGTGATTCATATCGAGCCCTTCTGGGTATTAGCGCGCGTCTACGATGAGTCTATGATTTTACAAATAATTTACCATCATTTTTTTCCATTTTAATGCATTTTTTAAAAATAAACGGAAGTAACTCTCAAACTTCACACCAATATGCGTGCTCATATGCGACGTAATATCACATCACCAGCATTTCCTCACACCCTCCTTGCACTTGGCGAAGGCAAAATACCAGGGGATGAAAATGGTAATATTGCCATCGATTCCATTTGTACCATTGTTAAGACGCCTTCTGATCTCAGAGATGCAGTGTTCCCAGATTTACAAGCTAATTATCAGAATATGGATTGGATTGGCAAAAAGGCTATACTGGCCCCGAGGAATATAAAACTGTTCACCATATTAATGATGAAATGCTAAAACTCATTCCTGGGGAAGTCGATGTATATCAGTCTATCGATACAACTCCTGACCCAGAGGACGTCATCAACTATCCAATAGAGGTACTCAATTCCTTTGAGCACCCCGGACTACCACCACACTTTCTCAAACTTAAAGTTAGTGCCCCTATAATGCTCATCAGAAATTTGGTTCCCCCAAAACAATGCAATGGCACACGTTTGGCGTTAAGTCCTTATCTCCCACCGTAAGCTTATTTCAATATTTGCCTGAATAATCATCATAATTCAGTGCAATCATTAACAGTACTTTCAAGCAATTCAGCCCCGAGCAATGCCGGGCAATTCTGCTAGTATATACATATATATATATACATATATATATGTATATACATATATATATATGTATATATGTATATATATATATATATATTCATATATATATACATATATATATACACATATAGATACATACATATATACATACATATATATATGTATATGTATATAAACATATATATATATACATATACATATACATATATATATTCATAAATATATATATATATATATATAAATATATATATGTATATTCATATATATACATCTTTCTATCTATCTATCTATTTTCTATCTATCTATCTATCTATATATATATATATATATACACACACACACACACACACACACACACACACACACACACACACACACATACATACAAACCTCTTACCAAACAGTCATGTCTGCATCCATCCATGCCTACTCTTCCAGAAAAAAAAGTAAGACCACATTTGATTATGCAGTCCTAGATACATACATACATATATAAATCAAAAGACGAGTGAGCTGTTCATACTTGGAAGGACATTTATCACATAATATCCTTTATCAAATTTGAACATTAAACAACAACAACAACAACAATACTAACAAGCAAACAATAATGATGACAATAACAACAACAACAATCACAAAAACAACAAAAAAGAAAATATCTTACTTGAGTGAGTCAGAGAGATGAAATTGAATAAACCAAAAATAAAAAGGGAAACCATGGACACTGATGCGATCTTCATGTCTTCAGGGTTCTTCACTATGATCCAAATTCCTCAAAAGTTTTCAACTGACAAATGCCAAATGACAATGAAGATCTTTCAACAGATTTCGGAGAATCTCATTAAAGCATTTTAATTTTCGTTTCCTGTTACAGTGCGTATGTGTGTGTGTGTGTGTCTGTATGTGTGTGCCTCTGTGTGTGTGTGTGTGTGTGTGTGTGTGTGTGTGTGTGTGTGTGTGTGTGGCGCGTGTGTCTGTCCGTCTGTCTGTTGTTCTTTTCCTCGAATATTCATCCGGGTTTGATTACAGCATTCATAAATTGTTAGTGATGTTGATGTTAATGCTGTTGCGGATGGTGGTGGTGGTGGTGGTGGTGGTGGTGGCGGTGGTGGGTGACTTAAGTGCTAGTGGGGAAGTCTGCGGTGGAGTTGGTGTTAGTAAGTGTGCTGGCGGTGAATTTTGTGGTCGTCTTCATATTGGAAGTGTTACTGTTTGTGATAATGCTTTTAGTGGTAGGGGTTAGAGTAGTGGTGGTGATGGTGGTGGTGCTGGTGCTGGTGGCGGTGATAGTGGTGGTGCTGGTGCTGGTGCTGGTGGCGGTGATAGTGGTGGTGGTGGTGCTGGTGATGGTGGTGGTGGTGTTGGTGGTTGTGGTGATGGCGGAGGCGGTGGTGGAAGAGGCGGTGGCGACGGTGGTGGCGGCAGTGGCGGTGGTGGTGGCAGTGGTGGTGGTGGTAATGGTAGTGGTGGGGGTGCTGGTGGTGTAGGTAATAGTGGTGGTGATGGTAGTAATGATACTGATGGCAGCGGAAGTGGTGGTAATGGTGGTGGTAGTGGTGGTATTTAGTGGTGGAGTTTATATTGGTGGTGGTATTGGTGGTGGTGTTAGTGGTGGAGGTAATAGTGGTGGTGGTGGTCGTCATCGTCGTCGTTGTCGTCGTGGTAATTTTGGTGGTGGTGGTGGTGGTAGTGGTGGTGGCAGTGATGGTGGTAATGGTAGCGGTAGTGGTGGTGGTGGTGATTATGTTGGTGCTGGTGATGATGGTAGTAGTGGTAGTGGCAGAGGTAATATTGGTGGTGGTGGTGGTATTGGCGCCAATGTTTAGAATTTTGATGCATGGATGCACAATATAAATGCCTTCCTTTCATTAACTTTATCTCTCACAGCAAAATTACACATACATTCGTACATAAACATGAATGTATGTCACCATTCATTCATCATCAATTGACCATCCACATTTCCATGCTTGCATGGGTCAGATGGAGTTTATTGACACGGTTTTCCTACATCTGGATGCCCTTCCTGTTGCCAACCCTCACCTGTTTCCAGGCAAGGTTATATTTCCCCATGACCAAACATGATTTTCCCAGAATATTGGAAATGAACGACACCACTCGTATAACAGTGACACTCATTTACAACTGTCAGAGAATTTCATGACAAGGAGACACAAACATACACACACACATACATACACACATGCACGTGTGCACACACGCACACACACACACACTTGTATATACATACATATATGACAGGCTGCTTTCAGTTTCCATCAACAAGGCTATGGTCAGTCTGGCTCTATAGTCGAAGACACCTGCCCAGTGTGCCACACAGTTGGATTGAATACAGAACCATGAGCTTAGAAAGAAAACTTCTTTTGGGAGTACAAATCTAAAAACCTAAAAGCCCTTGTCTCAGATGTTTTCATTTTGTGTGAAATACAGAGAAAGGTGTTCAAGTCTTACAACATAATAAGAACACTATTTGTATATTATTTTTCTACTTTTTCTACTGTTCCTTATCCATTGATACTTTTCAAATGAGTCTTTATCCTCTTCAGCCTTAAATCAAATTAAATCTAGTTTTAACCAATACCGAAGTCCTCAACCAAGCCAAAATACTCACCCTGCTCCAGCATACTCAAATGGTAAATGGTTTATGGCACAAAAGAAATCACTTTAAACTTGCTAAAATAACATTCAACATGATTTATACTATTGGAAATATAATTTTGAAGTGTACATGGTGTCATAGTGAGGATTTGATCAAAAGCTTTTCAATCTAAAAAAAAAGTAGGAGAAAACTTTTCAAGTATAAATAAAATGGAAGTATACAAAAATAAACATTATTTTCCATCATAATCTTAGCTTTGTTTTATCTTCAAAAATAAAAATTTATTTCATGGTTTATTATTGCTTATATTTTGAATTACAACATATATAGAGACACCAATATCTTTTTGAGTGCTTAGGACCTCTATGGGTCTTAATCCAGCCATGTACATATATATATATATATATATATATATATATATATATATATATATATATATATATATATATGATAGGCTGTTTTTCAGTTTCTGTGTACGAAATCCACTTGCAAGACGTTCGTTGGCTCAGAGCTGAAGTAGAAGACATTTAACCAAAGTGCCACATGTTACCAGTAGCACTCACAAGCGACCTGACATTATATATATATATATATGTATGTATGTATGTATATGAATAAATAACAGATGGATTATGTGTCAATTCACAACCGTTGTTTCCAATGAGTTTTTAAATGATTGATGGAGACATTACGCCATTATGAAAAAAACCATTTCATCAGGTGAACACGTGAATCACAAAATTCAAAAACATTCAAAATCCAACAAGATGTGCATCTTCATGATTCTATGACCAGCAAGGGTAACGAATTCACATGATGAAAATGATTTTTTTCTAATGATGTAATATTTCCATTAATCAAATTTGTTGGAAACAGCTGTAGTGAATTGACACATAATCCATCCCTTGTTATTCATTCATTTATTATTCATCTCTTTCAGAACCTGCTCCTTGTCTATATTATAGACCGTACATTTAGTACAAAGTGTGTTTCTTGATTAGCCTCAAGGCTATTGATATACTCAGTCGGGTACAGTTAATCATATACATAACCTAATTATCCTACTGCCAGTAATTTGGTATCCGCTTGCGTATTCCTCTGTTTTTGTTAGGTACACATTTTACTTCTGGACCTGACATGGTGCCTTATCATATAAGTACCTGATTCATGTGAATCCTGATCTATTATAATACAGCAGAGTTCACTGCCACCCCCTGCTGGAGCCTCATGGAGCTTTAAGTGTTTTTGCTCAATAAACACTCACAACGCCCGATCTGGGAATTGAAACCGTGATCCTATGATCGTGAGTTCACGGCCCTAACCACTGGGCCATTACAACTCCACAGCAAAAGAATATAGTGTTGGTGTCATTTTACATTCAACTAAAATATCTTCATTTCCCTTAATACAATAGTGTAACATTATTTTAAACAGAATTGGGATTTTACACAAAAACACTTGAAAATTACCAGAAACAGTATATCCGGTTAAGCAGAGGATTAACAAATATATAAGGCAGAGTCACAAGTTTAATTAACACATAATTAGTCTTACTGTGAAATTAAGCCTTGCTGAAACCTAAATGAGTTAACCAGAGAGCCTACTTTCACAGCAAAATTAAATATAATTACACACACACACACACACACTCGTACACACACACACGCATTTAAAAATATATATTTTATTCTTCTATTCTTTTACTGGTTTCAGCCACTTGGCCGCAACCATGCTGGAGTACCACCTTAAAAGGTGTTAGTCGAAGAAACCAATCCCAGGACTTTGTAAGCTTAGTACTCATTCTATCAGTCTCTTTTACCTAACCACTAAGTTACGGGGATGTAAACACATCAACATCGGTTGTCAAGTGATGGTGGGGGGGTGACAAACACAGACACACAAATATATACATATACATATATATATATATATATATATATAACGGGAAGGTTTACGAAAATAAACAAAAGACGAAGGCAAGTGGAGTACAAACAAACAAATGTATTAGTATAGCGAATAGAAATAGAAAAAGTCTTTTATGTTTCGAGCCTACGCTCTTCAACAGAAAGATACACAGAAAAGAAACAAGGAGAGAAAAAAAATGCGTGTAGGAGCTAACAGTCTATCATGGCGTCCTGTATATATATATATACACACACATATGCATATGTATATATATATATATATATATATATATATATATATATGTCGGTTTATGGGATTACCTCAGGTTTCCTATCCATAAAGGGTTCCCAAAATCTGTTGGCCTAAGGGTCCATAAAAGGTTCCAAAAACCTCTTAGCCTAAGGTCTTGGGCCAACAGGTTTTAGGATCTGATGACATACCATATATATACATAGGCATATATGGGTACAGGACGTCACCAACAGTAAACAACATAAATTACGAAAACAAATGAGTTCAATGTGCAAGCAATGTGAGAAACAAATGGAAAACAGGACAAGTAACTTAAAGAACAACCTTTCATCAGTTGTAAGCTGTCTATCTACTCCTATGAGACTTCAAAGACTGTTGCTCCCATAAGTACAAAAATAAAATTTGGAATTTATGGAGGGTCAAAATTGGGAACAAAAACAGGACGGTGGAGACATACAAGGAAATCGAAGAAAACAAACATGGAGGGTCGTTAGACCAGAACGAGGGTAAAATAGCGAACGCTGGAGAAATATTTACTTTGACAAAAGAAAAGGTGGAAGAGAGGGATAGGATACGTCCAGTCCTTAGGACAGTCCTGAAAGGAAAGAAAGATTATCACATGAGGAAAAGAAAGATGGATGGTGGTCATGTGTGAGCAATGAGAGAGAAAAACGGAGACATAGGGGAAGATGCATGTGTGTGTATAGATAGTTAGATAATAATATAGATATAAAGAGTTAACCACATAATAACCATATATATATATATATATATATATATATATACATGCATACATGAGTATATATATGTATGAGTATATATATGTGTGTGTGTGTGTATATATGAATATTTGTGTATGAGTATCATGCTCACTATCATCATCATACATATGACTCCTTCATGTATCACCTGGTTAGCTATACAGGTGACTAGGCTATAGCCGACACTGTCAGATATTTTGAGCATCTCTACAGTAATTCCTGATGGGCCAGGGGCTTGCCCTGTCTTCATACTTTTAACTGCTTTATCTACCAAGGTACTGTCAACTCGGATAGCTGGTCCCTCTGTTGGATCAACATTCGGCAGACTCTCTTTCTCCCATTCATTCCCATCAAGAATTACTGCAGAGATACTCAAAATATCTGGCAGTGTTGGCTATAGCCTAGTCAACCGTATATATAACCAAGTGATACACGAAGAAGTCATACCCAATGACTGGTGTAGCAGCATAATAGTCAACTACTAGGTAAAGGTGACGCTTTAGATACAAATAATTACAGAGGTATCAAGCTGTTGGATCAGGTAATGAAGGTCACAGAGAGGGTCATAGCCCTACTGATTAGGGAGAGAGTAAATTTAGATGAGATGCAGTTGGGTTCGTGCCAGGGAAAAGCACCACTGATGGTATATTTCTGGTAAGACAGCTGCAGGAGAAATACCTAGCCAAAGCTAAACCCCTGTACCTGGCTTTCATTGATATGGAGAAAGCCTTTGACAGAGTCCCCCGATCCCTTATAATAATAATAATAATAATAATAATAATAATAATAATAATAATAATAATAATTGTGTACAGTGCTCAGGTGCACTACAACTCATCTAAAGTGTATATATAATCAGGTGTAGTTTCGGTGGATTTCGGAAAGCATGAGGGCCTTAAAGGATGCAGTGTCATGGCAGTCAACAAGTGACGCAGGCAGTTTATTCCATGCTTCAGCAACTCTGAGCGTGAAAAAATGTTTCCGAAAGTCATGGGAGCTGTGTTGTTTTCTGACTTTGTAGGCATGTCCACGTGTGTTAGACACATGGAGATCAAAAAGGTGTTCAGTTATCTGGTGGTCAATGAGGAAACTAGGGATAGATGAATAGTTAGTGAGAGCTGTGCAAGCCATGTACAGGGATGCTGTCAGTAAGGGTTGGCAACAAGTACAGGGAAGAATTCAGGGTAGAGGTAGGGAGAGAGATAGAGAGAGAGAGGGGTTGTAAAGCTCAAAAAATAAGAAAAATCAGGGAACCTGCATATATATATATATATATAGACAGACAGAAAGATAGACAGACAGACAGACAGACAGTCAGATAGATAGACAGACAGACAGACAGACAGACAGATAGATAGATAGATAAACAGACAGATAGACAGACAGACATATAGATAGATAGATAATAGATAGATAGAGAGAGAGAGAGAGAGAGAGAGAGAGAGAGATAAACAGACAGACAGACAGACTGAGAGAGAGATAGACAGACAGATAGACATACATATAGATAGATAGATAGATAGATAGATAGATAGATAGATAGATAGACAGATAGACAGACAGACAACAGATAGACAGACAGACAGACAAATAAACAGATAGATAGACAAATAGATGGATGGATGGATGGATGGATGGATGGATAGCTAGCTAGATAGATAGATAGATAGACAGACAGACAGACAGACAGACAGACAGATAGATAGATAGATAGATAGATAGATAGATAGATAGATAGATAGATGTGTGTGTATTCACTTTAGCGTAGATGTTCCCCATAGTTTATAGATTTTAAGAGAATTACTTCCCTTGACGCCGGCCTAAAAGCTAATGTTAAATTCATCCGGTGCAATCTGATGTCACTCCATCTCCATCTCGGGGGTTTTTCCTTCCAAGCTCTTTACAGATACACACACAAACATACATACACATAAACACATGTACATACTCTCACGCTCACATATCCATACATTCTAGTACACACACAAACACACACATTTATATATATACACAACATGCAAGGTGGTTCGCGTACGTTGAGGTAACATTCCTATATTTGGTTTTGACGGCTGTTTGCCTTTTTTTTTATATATATTGCACTATATTTATATATATTCCTAGATATCTAAATACTTGTGTTGAACCACAGATATAATGCTGAATTTTATATTCCAAGGGTGTGGTGCACTTTAGCGTTTATTTTCTGTATCTATTGTCAGACTCTCTCATAGATTATCTCATCTAAATCAAACTCTGAATTCCTTCTGTCCCTCGCTGCCAAATCGGATGTAAATGTTATGATATTAATATATATATATATATATATATATATTATATATATATATATATATAATATATATATATATATTTATTATATATGATTTCTTTTAGTTACATTTAATATTAGTTTTTATATATTTTATTATTGATTTAGTTAATCTTAGAATCTGTTTTATCCTATAATCTTGCACATTATTAAAACCATATATGTTTTTAACATAAAATATAACTGCTCAAAAAATTATTTTGAAGTTCGCTTTTTCTCAGACTGAACGATATATATATATATATATATATATATATACGGACTACAAATATACGTGTGTATATAATTAATGTAATATCAGGTTGTTTTGCATTTGAACGATGCACACATGCACTATAAATATATATATATATATATATATATATAATATATATATATATATATATATATATAAATATATTATATGTATGTATGTATATATGTATATATATATAGGATATGTATGTATATATATGTATATATATATATTGTATGTTATGTATAATGTAATATATATATCTGTATATAGATATATATATCATGTATGTATCTATGTATATATATATATATATATATAATATGTATTATGTATATATGTATATATATAGTATATATATATAATATATATGTATGTATATATGTATATATATATATATTATATATGTATATGTATATATATATATATATGTATGTATAAGTATATATATATATTATATATGTATGTATGTATGTATATATGTATATATATATATATATATGTATGTAATGTATGTATATATATATTATATATGTATGTATGTATGTATATGTATATATATATATATGTGTATGTATATATGTATATATATATATATTGTATGTATGTATGTATATATGTATATATATATATATATATGTATGTATGTATATATGTATATATATATATATATATATATATATATGTATGTATGTATATGTATATATATATATATGTATGTATATATGTATATATATATATGTATGTATTATATATATATAATATATATATATATGTATGTATGTATTATGTATATATATAGATATATATGTATGTGTATATATGTATATATAGATATATGTATGTATGTATATATGTATTATATAGATATATATATATGTATGTTATATATGTATATATATATATATATATATGTATGTTAATATATATGTATGTATATATGTATATATATATATATATATCATTCTGTTAGAAGATAAACATTATATACGCACATGTATGTGTAATGTATATGGCGAACAAGCAAAGCACATTGTGTATGTGTTGAATAATATATATGTGTGTGTGTGTGTATCGATCTTGTTTAAATATATAATATATAAATTTGCTCGATCGATCATACGATCATAGTAAAAAGCCACTATTGTATTTATACATGCGTATGTGTGTGACTTAATCTTGAGTCTTGTTGCTATTTACTAATTAGTGCGGCTGTTTGTGTGTATGTGTATCTGTCCACATCTATATGTGTATGTGCGTGTGTGTATGTTGTGATCGTAATTATATTGTTAATCAATTTCAGACACCGGTACAATACATTGTAACTTTCACTTCTGACCATGTCGGTTGTCTTTATGGTTTTTATTATTTTTTTCTATTTTATTTTCTTCCTTCTCGTTATTGTTGATTCCATTTAGAATTACATGTTTCTCCTCGTTCAAGTTGTTCCTATGTCCAAAATACATATTTCTAAATTCTGACTCTGAAATGCATAAAAGCGCCGAGCCATTAAATCTTTTGCTTTCTGCATATTTAACGAGTGTTTCGTTTTTAATATTCCTCCGCTATTAAATACAAAGTTCACTTTTTGATTACTCATCTTTGTAACAGGCAGCCTCCTTCCCATGGCAACCGATTCCACTTTATATGGGGTGGGTATATTAAGCAGTTACTTGATGTAAGAGATAAAATTACCAGCAAGTTGAGACTACTTCTCAGTTTCGATTCTCGACCTGGATCCTAATCCACTCCACTTCACCGTGGGACATTTTATGTCGTTAATGTCTTTGTGGCTGGTGAGGTACGGGCATCACAACATATTCTAGCTTTCTCTTCTATAAACCAAAAATATTCTCTTATCGAGAGTAATTAAGATTTCATAATCAGCCCTGTTGACACACGCACGCACGCATACACACACACACACTGCAAAATATGGCCTGGATTGGGCCTTTTCGCAAGTTGTATAAATAATCTCTCCTAATCCACGAAGCGGAAGATCTTAAGAACACGAATGCAATACATTTTGTGTTTATTTTTAAATTTAGAATTACAGAATAAAATTATGGGATCTTTTTTGCTTTCTTTTTCTTTCTCCATCTTCTGCTCATTCATTCTCTCTTTGACTCATTCTGTTCGCATATCTCTTTCTTCCCCTTTCGACTTGAAATCCGAGCGAACTTCATTTTTCGACACAGTTCTACTCGATGCGCATTAACTGTCATCCGAACAGTTTCAAACCCCTATAGTTCCTTCAAATCGCTCGTCACAATTACTGCCATGGTAGTTTTCTGTCGTGAACGAAGGTTTCCTTCTCAAAACAGTGCTGGCAGGTTTATATTGCCAGTGAATAAATATTATGTTCTGTAGCTCAGTGCTTTAGAAATAAAAAAGAATCCCCTTACTTGACACACAGGTCAAGGGCGATAACAGGGAAAGCATCCGATCCTAAAATACCACTTCAAATAAGTATGTATCCAACTTAGTCATTGAAAACTGGACTTAATAATAATACAAGTTGTGTTTGTGATTATAGTCATCGTCGTTGTTTTAACGTCCACTTTTCCATGTTTGCATTGATCAGACGGATTTTGTGGAAGCAGGTTTTCAAGCCGTTCTGTTGCCAACTCTATCTTGTTTTTCTAAGCAAAGTGATATTTCCACATAGCTAAACATGTTTTCATGGAGGATTGGAAACAAACGTCACACATATATACGATGTGCTTCTTTCACTTTCCGTCTACCAATTCCACTCATGTCTTTGGTCAATCTGGGGCTATAGCTGAAGACACTGGACCAGGGCTTCATACAATGGTACTGAAGCCAGAATCACATGATTGGAAAGCAAACTTCTTAACCATAGAACCATGCATGTATATCTATGTGTGTGCATGTATACTCTTTTACATGCTTCAGTCATTTGACTGCAGCCATGCGAGAGTACCGCCTTTGGTCGAAGAAATCGACCCGGGACTTATTCATTGTAAGCCTAGTACTTATTCTATTGGTCTATGTTGCTGAACCGCTTTCGGGGACATAAACACATCAACATTAGTTGTCAAGCGATGGCGCAGGTGTGTTGGGGGACAAACAAAGACACACATACATAGATATATGTACATATACACGACAAGCTTCTTTCAGTTTCCGTCTACCAAATCCATTCACAAGGCTTTGGTTAGCCCAAGGTTATTGTGGGAGACACTTGCCCAAGGTGCCATGCAGTGGGACTGAACCTGGAACCATGTCACTGGGAAGCAAGCTTCTTACCACACGGCCATGCCTGATGTTTTCTTGAGGTAACAAGTTCAAAAGAAGCCACTTAGAATAATGTACTCAAAAATAAGTCTGAGAGTGAATAAAATCCTGAAGAACCATGAGTGAAACAAAATATATTTTGTCAGACTAACAGTTATGGATGAAGCATAAATATATTTTGGGGCTAACCAAAGCCTTGTGAATGGATTCGGTAGACGAAAACTGAAAGAAGCTTGTCGTGTATATGTACATATATCTATGCATGTGTGTCTTTCAGTTTCCGTCTACTAAGTTCACTCACAAGGCTTTGATTGACCTGAGACTATAGTAGAAGACACTTAACCAAAGTGCTATGCAGTGGGACTGAACCCAGGACCATGTGGTTGGGAAGAAAACTTCTTGCCACACCTAAGCACCATTTTTTAAAATTACGTTTTGAGTTCAAATCTTGCCAAAATCAACTTTACCTTTAATATCTCAAGGGTCGATAAAATAAAGTACCAAACAATCAAGTACCAAGAAATTTGGGAGTGATATAGTCAACTTGTCTCCCTCCCCTCAAAACAAACTGGTATCCCATTCAGGGCAATGTTATGATCTTCATCACTTATATGTTATAATGGGTGAGGGTGACCCCCTTCGGTCATGAATGACCATAGGATTGCACCTAGGAAGTTACCCTCCAAGGCACAAGTCCGGGCAAGGTTGTTTATGGAGAACCAGCAGTCCACCCATGCATACCATCCTCCCTTCTCTACGCCACTGATATTATCTAAGGGAAAGATAAGGGCCATGATACAGCTTGGCACCAGTGATGTCGTAACTCATTTCTACAGCTGAGTTAACTGGAGCAATATGAAATATAGTATCTTGCTCAAGGACACAACTCACAGCCCAGTCCAGAATTCGAACTCACTACCTCATGATCATAAGCTCGACGCTCTAACCACTGAGCCATGCACCTTCACTTATATGTAACTGGCTTTGTGAGTCCTAGGGCTCAAGAAAATTTTTTTGTTTTATATAGAATAGGAAATAATTTGACAGATGTGTATATCAGATAAGGAAATAATACACTGGTTATTGCCATTGTGAACACTTTATATGTTCAAGTTATTACTGCACGGGACTTGCTGGGGAAATAATTATTGGTGGTGGGAGAAAAAGTGATAAGTAGGAGGAGAACTGCTGAATGGAAGTGAAATAAATCAAGACAGCTGTGAGGAGCAGAGGCCATTATAGTAGCAGTCGAAAAGACCAAGAGAAGAGATGATGTACCTCTGGGCCAGAGACTGAAGTATGTCTATGTATGATGGTGATTTCATATATTTGTGTATGTACCGTCCAACCCATGCTAGCATGGAAAGCGGACGTTAAATGATGATGATGATGATGATGTATGTGTGTGTCTATATATATATATATATATAGACACGTAAGAGAACCATCCGATCATGGCCATTGCCAGGCACATAAAAAACACCATCCGATCGTGGCCGTTTGTCAGCCTCGTCTGGCACGTAAAAGCACCCACTACACTGACGGAGTGGTTGGCGTTAGGAAGGGCATCCAGCTGTAGAAACACTGCCAGATCAGACTGGGTCTGGTGCAGCCTTCTGGCTTCCCAGACCTCAGTTGAACCGTCCGACCCATGCTAGCATGGAAAGCAGACGTTAAACGATGATGATGATGACATATATATATATATATATATTATATATATATATGCATGCTTATACACACACACATGAATTAACATGTCTCTCTCTGTCCATTCCACATTTTCCCCTTAATTTTAATTAGTAAAGCGAAAAAAAAGAAAACAACATATACATAGAAATTTAAAAAAATAACAAAATAAACAGGAATGAGTAAGAAATGTGAAAGAACATGTGTCACACATCAAAAGACAAAAGAAGCGACCTGGCAAGAACAAGATCATCATCATATATATATATAAAACTTAGAACAAACAACATATAATCCTCTATTTCTCTAATATCGAGGTCTCATTCTTTTGTTGTTACTTTTTATCATAATTATTATTATTATTATTGTATATATATAGGCATGGCTGTATGGTAAGAAAATTGCTTCCCAACCACATGGTTCCAGGTACAGTCCCACTGCATGGCACCCTGGGCAGTTGTTTTCTACTATAGCCTCAGGCCAATCAAAGCTTTGAGAGTGGATTTGGTAGATAAAAGCTAAAAGAAGCCCATCATACGTACATGTGTGTGTGTGTGTGTCTTGTTTGAGTCAGTCTCTTACTGTTCTGGGTTTCACCTGTGGATGCACAGACTCTTCAGTTGTAATTTACCTGAAGACCCTGTGCACCCACTGGCAATAATCAGGGTAGCAAGGGACCGATGCAATCCAAGTAAAAATATCATTAATCTCTACTCTGGTCTCAAGTACTCGCTTCCGACAGCCAACACTAAGCAGAAACATCCCCACCACCACCCACTCACCCTCTCCATTCCCTGGTCCACTTCACTATATACACCTCCCTGTAACTCAAGTGTATGGCCCCTTCACTCCCTACCCCATCAGATCTTAACCAGCTCTCTCTCTCTCTCTCCTGCTTCAGATACAGAGGCAATAATGAGTTGCGATAGCAAGATATTACAAATATACATTATGTACATTTGACTGATATTTGTCCTCATCTTGTTTGTTGTTAACACAACATTTCGGCTGATATACCCTCCAGCCTTCATCAGGTGTCTTGGGGAAATTTTGAACCTGGGTTCTCATTCCTAATGTATTTTTCAATGTTGTTGTTGTTATTATTATCATTATTATTATTATTCAGGTCACTGCCTAGAATTGAACTCGGAATCTTGGGGCTAGTAGCCCGCACTCTTAACCACTATGCCATATGGCGTAGAACTGTATTACAGATATACTTATTATAAACCTCTCCCTCTTCCTCTCTCACTCCTCTTTCTTCCTTGTGATCTGTGTTTCTCTTGCTCTCTTAACCTCTGTCACTGTCTTTCATTCCCCCTATCTTCCTCTCTATCACTTTCAGCATTCCTATTTGCTCTCTCTCTCTCTCTCTCTCTCTCATCTGAGATAGCTATGTTTCTGTATTGATGTAGGACACCCTTTTCCTCAGTGCTAGCTCCATTAGTTGAGGGGTTTGGTCCTGCAACTGATCTATGTAAATGTCATTTTCTCTAATCCATCATGTTTCCTTTTTATCTGTATTTTATCATATCTGTTATTAATGTGATGGGAGTGCAATAGCCTAGTAGTTAGGGCAGCAGACTCTCAATCGGAGGTTCATGGTTTCGATTCCCAGATCGGGCGTTGTGTGTGTTTATTGAGCAAAAACACCTAAAAGCTCCACGAGGCTCCGGCAGTGGGTGGTGGCGACCCCTATTCTACTCTTTCGCCCCAACTTTCACTCTTTCTTCCTGTTTCTTGAGTAACGCTGCGATGGACTGGTGTCTCGTCCAGCTGGGGGGGTGGGGACACATACGCCACAGAAACCGGGTCCATGAGCCTGGCTAGGCTTGAAATGATAAATAAATTATTAATGTGATGAGCTGGCAGAATCATTGGCACACAAAATGCTGGCAGCATTTCTTCCAGTTCTTTACATTGTAATTTGAAACACCACCTAGATCAACTGTGCTTTTCATCATTTAGGGATCGATAGAATAACTAGTAGTCAAACACTGGGGTTGATGTAATTGACTTAGCCTCTCCTCTCAAAATTGCTGGCCTTGTACCAAAATTTGAAACTGTTATATCTGTTGTTTTTTGTTTATCTCTCAGATGTATCATTGTGTAAACAAAATGAGGGAAAAACTGAAATGTCCTTTGCTGCCCTCTTCATTATGAACGGGAATTTGATTTGATACCAGTAATTTCCACAGGTTAGTAACTCCATTTATCTTTCCCTCCATTGTTGTTATTACCATCATTGTCATGATCAGTAGCTGTGACCAAATCCACTTAGTCATCTAAGCATATTCAGAGCATAACATGTGGTGAGAATTAGTTATTTAGATTGAGTAAAACAGAATGACTATAGCAAATTATTTTTAATCAACAGAAGATAAATTTTGAGCAGTAATTTATTTTCCATATTTTTTTATCTTATCAACATGTGACCCTTTTATATTTTACTCTGACACATCTTCTCCACCATCCTGTTTCTTTTCCAAATGGAGTGGTGACCATGTACTTCCCCCACCACAAGACACCTGTTCTTGTCCTCTGTCATACTTTAACCTCACATATTCTAGCATACAACCACTTCTCTTTTACTCTCTTATACTTGTTTTAGTCATTTGACTGGCCATGCTGGAGCACTGCCTTTAGTCGAGCAAATCAACCCCAGGACTTATTCTTTGTAAGCCTAGTACTTATTCTATCGGTTTCTTTTGCCGAATCGCTAAGTTATGGGGACGTAAATACACCAGCTTTGGTTATCAAGCGATGTAGGGGGGGGGGCAAACAGACACAAACACACACACACACACATATATACACATATACAACAGGCTTCTTTCAGTTTCCGTCTACCAAATCCACTCACAAGGCTTTGGTCGGTCTGAGGCTATAGTAGAAGACACTTGCCCAAGGTGCCACGCAGTGGGACTGAACCCGGAACCATGTAGTTGGTAAGCAAGCTACTTACCGCACAGCCACTCCTGAATATTTAAAATCGTTTTCTCTGTATAGTGATGAACTGAATTTTCAAGTTTTCAAGCTACTTACCACACAGCCACTCCTACTTCCTTCAATATTAATTCTCCCCTCAGTTGGTGGGGGTTTTGTCCTGTGAATTACTCTGTGACCTCACTAGTACCGGTGCCACATAAAAAAATACTCAGTACAATCTGGAAAGTGGTTGGCATTAGGTAAACCATCCAACCAGAGAAACCATGCCGAAGCAGATTGTGGAGCCTGGTGCAGTCCTCTGGCTCTCCAGCTCCTGTCGATCATCCAACTCAAACCAGCATGGAAAACAGAAGTTAAATGATGAAGATTAGGGTCATAATGGTCGTAGGCTTAGCTGTGTGGTAAGAAGCTTGCTTCCCAGCTACATGGTTCCAGGTTCAGTCCCACTGTGTGGTACCTTAGGCAAGTGTTTTTTGCTAAAGCTTCAGCCTGACCAAAGCCTTGAGAGTGGACTTGGTAGATGGAAACTGAGAGAAGCTTGTGTGTGTGTGTGTGTTTGTCCCCTGCCACCACTTGGCAACCAGTGTTGATGTTTACATCTCTAACTTAGCAGTTCATCAAAAGAGACTGACTGAATAAGTACCAGGCTATAAAGCAAATTAGTACTGAGCTCAATTCATTTGACGAAACTTTCTTCAAGGCAGTGCCCCAGCATGGCCACAGTCTTATGACTGAAACAAGTTAAAGATAAAAGATAATACCTCCTTTATTAAATTTTTATAGAAATTACTAAAAAAAGATCAGGACATATTTAACAAAATTTTAGTGGGTCTTCATACTTCATCAGTCATTGGTAACATAATATACTTCTTAAGGTGGCGAGCTGGCAGAAACGTTAGCACGCCACGTGAAATGCTTAGCTGTATTTTGTCTGTCTTTACGTTCTGAGGTTGACTTTGCCTTTTGTCCTTCCGGGGTTGATAAATTAAGTACCAGTTGCACACTGGGGTCAATCTAATTGACTGGCCCCCCCTCTCCAAAAATTTCGGGCCTTGTGCCTGCAGTAGAAAAGAATATTAAGCAGGATGAAGACAGCGAGCTGGCAGAAACATTAGCATACTGGGCAAAATGCTTCACGGTATTTCGTCTGTGCTTACATTCTGAGTTCAAATTCCACCGAGGTCATCTTTGCCTTTTCATCCTTTCGGAGTTGATAAATTAAGTACCAGTTGTGCACTGGGGTCGATCTAATTGACTGGCCTCCTCTCCCCAAAATTTCAGGCCTTGTGCCTGGAGCAGAAAAGAATATCCTTTAAATATTTTTTATCTTGACAAAGATTGGGTGCAAGGATATATTTAAAATCTAATAAGTGTTGTACTTGATTTCAATATTTCATTTCTAAAACAAAATCATGTCTTCTCTAAACTCTGGGTGCCTAGCAAAGTCTCCCATTGTACGCTCACGGCATCACCATCCTTTCCCAGGATCATTCCTGGTCTAGATCTACAGTCTTCCACTGAGCCATTGCTTGATGAATCTAAGCCATGCTTTTAAAGTTAATTTATCTGCTTCTTCCTGTTACTAACCATTCTTCAACCATAAACTGGTTGTCAACCCTCAAACTAATAGAAATATGTAAAATGGTCAAGAGAAGGAATTAGAAATGTCTGATGCTGCTTGTTAGATGTGCCAACGACAAGGGAATGTGTTGGTATGTGATAACTCAAATATAGAAGTCAGCTGAGGAAAAGATAGCACTGAACTACTGTATTTCATGGCATAAAAGATGCACACTAATTTCAGCAATGCATATTGAGGAAAAAAGTTTTGGGTTCATTAAAGCATGGAATATAGACCCAACTTCGCGTATAGGAAGGACCCACTGTGATTTTTTTGTGATATTTTGTTTTGGCATTTTGTGATGAGAGTACGTCTTACATGCCATCAAATACGGTAATGTATTTATTGGGAAGACGTTCGTGTGTAACTTACGTGAAATGCAGAAAACGATGGACTGTAAGAGTAACTGGGAATTAAAAAGTATCAGATAATGGATCCAAGGGAGATAACTTCAGTAGTAGGCATACTAAGTGGGACAAATGAGCAGCTACGTATGGATGGAAAACCGTTGTGTGTCGACATGGAAAGAAGTAAAGTCAGGTTTAAGGATGTTGAGTCTCACAGACAAAATCTCAGTGCAAGGTCAGGACAAATGATTTGTATATGGTAGAACTGTCCTTCCTGTGTGAACTTGGGAAAATAGATATGGAAACGGGTGATAGTGATGCTGCAAGTTTGACTTTGTTACAAAAAGAAAAGTTATTTTGTCGTTTTGTTGTATTAATATTAAAAACTTAATAAATTTCAAATATTGTTTTCTTTCAGTTGCCTGACCTGCCACAGCACGTGTCCCACTTTTGATGCATCTGTTGTCCAGCTTACATAATCGTTGCCCTGCCTTGCCACACCAGTTTTCCAGCTTTCTTTAGCAGCTGTACAACTTACCACACAACAGTTGTCCAGTTTATCACAGTTATTGTCGTCCCACCTTCCTGTAGCAACTTCTCCACCATACCTTTACCAGCGGCTGTTTTCTGTTTGGCATAAAACACCAGTTACCCAACGTTATTTACACCGATAATGTAGCTTCCCACACACATTCCCCAACAAAACAGTTAAACCTCATAACAGTGCCTAGTTGTTTAATTTAAACTACCATTTGCCTAAGTTACTCTGCCAGTAGTGCCAAAATGAATGACATTGCAAAAGATAGATTTGACAACCAAAATGGATGTTGTCAGTTGGAAGAGGATAGCAATCACACATTTGAGGTGTCCTCTGATGACATTTGCAAGTTTGGCATTTGTGACATAGGCCTCATTGTGGAACAGGAACTCATAGAGTGTCACAAACAGGTCTTGTCAGAAAACAGTCAGTACTTCAAAGCAATGTTTGAAAGTACTATGAAAGAAAAATCTCAAAAGACTATAGACCTTAAATGTGTGTCGCTCAATAGCTTCAAAGTGATTTTAGATTTCTGTTATAGTAAACCAGCCCCTCTTCTCATCGACCGTGACAACATCTTTGATGTAACACGCATTGCTGATATGTTGAATTTTTCTGAAGTATTCTCATTATGCAAGAATTTCTTATGGAGTCTTGTAAGTCAGAACTGTTTTGATGTCCTCATGCTAGCCTCCACTTTGTTCATAAAAGATCTGCACAACTACTGCACTGCTTATGTCCTCTGGAATTTCAAAACCATCAAAGACAATGAAGATTTTGTCTTCTTAACTAAAGATGAGCTACAGAACTATCTCAGTGACAGCAGACTTAATACAGTTTCAGAGCTTCCTGTGTATAAAAGTATTATTACATGGGTAAGTGTTAAATACTTCTAGTAACCATCTTTCTTTCAGACACTAATCTTATGTAGCCTGTTTATATTTCCTACATTCATCTGTGTTTGTATCATTGAGATAGAAGATCCCTTGTTTTATTGCTGCCTCCTCATCACCTTCGTCTATTTCCTTCATCTTCACTTTGTCATCTCTAACTCTTATCTCTTCTCTAGGGCATGAGACATCTTGGCATTGCTCATTCGACATTCATTTATTTCATATCAGACTTTAAATCAGGGGTTCCAAACCATTTTTTAATATCCAGACCAGATCCAAAACCTGAAATTTTGCAAGGGGCCGCACCAAAAAAAGTAAAACACAAATCAATTAAAGAAAAATTTATTATATTTGTTGAGGGAAGACTGTCAAGAGCTGCCAAAAGGTTGCTTGAGGGCCACATGTGATCCTAGGGGCTGTGCTTAAGAATCACTCTTTGAATGCTTCTTTCATTTTAATGTTTCTCTTGTTTTCTTCCTCCCTCTCTCCTCTCTCTCTCTATTTATCTCTCTCCTCCATTTTGTGTGTGTGTGTGTATATATATATATATATATATATATATATCTGTGCACATTTGTGTGTGTTTGTCTCCAGCACTGAAAATTACTATTGCCCAAACAGGTTGAATGTCCAGTCAGCCAAACAGCTGTCCCCCATCATCTCATTCCAACTTAACTATATCATCTCTTTCATTCACTCACTCACTCTCTCTCTCTCCTCCCTGCCATCATCTCTTCTTCACCTCACCCTCTACAACCACTGCTTCACTGCTTCAGCTTGTACCACAATTGTTTCATTGCTCCCCCCTTTTCTACAGCTACTACAATCATTGTCACATCATTACTTTGGCCATCCCCACTACACTTCTTTAGCTGTAATCAAAACCACACCACCACTACCATAACTACTGCTACACTGCAACAACCACTGTCATGCCACTGTAACCACCAACCAACCAACCAACTTGTTCAGTTATTGCTTCTCCTACCATCAGGGTGATCCATTTAGTATATGCTAGTTACATACCACATGAAATAACTCACCCCTGCAGCAAGACACTTGTTCTCGTCCCTCTATCATACTTTAACTTCTCATCACCTTGCTATAAATCCACTTCCCCCAATACACATAAGTTGAGGGTCTTCTCTTGCAAGTTACTAGTGACAGTGGGCATGTAAAAAGCACCCAGTACACTCTATAAAGGGGTTGGTATTAAGAACGCCATCCAGCCATAGAAACCATACCAAAGCAGACATTGGTGTGTGTGTTTATTATCTTTTAATGAGTTGTTATTGTTAATTGCAAATATTCTTAAGTAAAGTCTTGTAATTTATTTAAACCATTTCCATTTCACTAGGAAACTCAATGTTATATGTATGGTAAATATCACACAGAATGGAGGATAAGGTTCGTGGATGTTATGACAATGATGTTTCTCACAAAAGCATGATCATGATGGATTAAGTAGACACTAACAATGAACCTTATCATCCAAATCACGTAAGTCTGTATCTGCAATGGCCTTAATAAGTTCCATGTGTGAACCTCAGCACTTGTTGCATTTGACCCAGATGTGCTCATGTGCGTGATGGTGGCTTGCATACAGCAGTGTATTGTGCTCCCTGGCTACCAAACAGCTAGACTGTGTGATCCCTCTCAAAGTAAACTGTGCTTTCATGGTATATATATCTTTTGCCATCATGCCTGGTTGATTGCTGGACTGTGTTACCTTTTTTGTTGGCTCACTCTGACTCAACTTCAGCATAGCTTTAGAGAAATTTCTGTATCGTTTCCACTGCCCACCTCTTGACCAGTGGCTCTTATGCAATAAATAGAGGTAGCTGTAACAAAGAACTGAAACCTAATCACAAATCAGCTTCAGAGGATTCTTACCTTTCCTCTATACCATTTCATCAATCATTCAAACAAATACGAGGGTGAGTCAAAAAGTAATGCCATTTTGTTTAGGACAGGTATAATTACCAACACAGGAACATGTATCATGCATCAAAATGAAGCTGGTCCTCTATGGATCACATCCCTACTTCTCAACATAGTCACCGTTTCTCTCAATAGCAATGTTCCACCTTCAAATGAGAGCACGAATCCCTGCCCTGTAAAATTTTGTTGACTGTTCTGTGAGCCACTTCTTCACCACAGTTTTCACTTACTCGTCACTAGAATAATTTAGCACCTTCAGACTATCATCTCTTCAGCCCCATGAAAGAGGGCTTGAGAGGCAAACATTATTCCAGTGATGAGGAAGTGAAAACTAGTGAAGAAGTGGCTCAAAGAACAGTCAACAGAATTTTATGAGGCAGGGATGCATGCTCTCATTTGAAGGTAGAACATTGCTATTGAGAGAAATGGTGACTATGTTGAGAAGTAGAGATGTGATCCACAGAGGGCCAGCTTCATTTTGATGTATGATACATGTTCCTGTGTTGGTAATTATACCAGTCCTAAACAAAATGGCATTACTTTTTGACTCACCCTCATATTATATTTGATGGCATAAAAGATACACAAGCATATTAGATGCACCCCAATTTCAGCAGTGCATATTCAGGTAAAAAAAAAGATTTTAGTGCATTAAAGCTTAAGGGAGGCCCAACTTCACATAAAGGATGTGGAGTGACTTTTTTTAAGACGTTTTTTCTTAAAAAGTGCATCTTATGTGCCATTAAATATGGTAAATCATAACTGTGTCACTTATTACAAACTTGTCACCAGTTCAAATACACTTGAGGCATTTCTGAACCCATAAGAAAGCCATTCATTATATTTTATCATGGAGAAAATTTCACACTACAGACAAACATGCTGAATCAGTTCACAGTGTTCCCTATCCAGACTGTCGGATACATGCCTTTCAGAGTGATTATCTCCTCTCAGCAACAGAGGCTTGAAAGGCAGATGCTTTGAACTGACACCAAAGACAGATCCTTCTTATGATACTCTTATCATCATTCAATGACTGGTTGTGCTATTCAGCTGTTCACTTCATATGTTCACTTAACAATATAAAGCGTGACAGGCCACGATTGTGGCTGTCAGGCACAGGCCAATAGGCCACGATTGTGGCTGTCAGGCACAGGCCAATAGGCCACGATTGTGGCTCAGATAGATGCATTTAATTTATGGGCGTTTGTTGGGGTCTAATTTCACTCAAACACTCTGATACCCACCAGAATGCAAGAGGACTAATAGTTCAACTAATGACTTTTCAGATGATGTAAAACTTACCACCGTTATATACTAAGAAGATATTTTAACTATTTTTTTTGTTTTTTTATGTGTGCATGATAGTCTCATTTTCATAAAATGTGCTCAGCAGTCCATGGTATGTAAGTTCAAATCCCAGCGCTTTATGGGTTAATGTTCTAAATAAGTTTGTTGCTATTTTATTATTATTACAACTACTGTCAACTATTATTTCTAATATTAATAATAATAATAACAATGATATTTATCAAGATAAATCATGATCCCGGACAACGGACGAAATATTTCAAAGAACTATTTTCATCGTGTGTCCATGTTGGTTTAATGTCCAGTGAAGAATTAGAAGTTCTTCAAGAATCAGACCTGGTGAAATCCACTCCGAATGTTTTACAAACAGTCGAGTCAGCTTATGTTGATCAAGATTCAAGTGCAGCAAATAATGACTCAGTAAGTGAACCGCATCCTTTTCTTCATCTTCCTGTATATCTGAGTGTGTGTGTGTGTGTGTGTTTTGAGTAAGGGAATATTTCCCTGCATATTACTCTTTTATTTGTTTCAGTCGTTTGACTGTGGCCATGCTGGAGCACTGCCTTTTGCCGAACAAATCGACCCCAGAACTTATTCTTTTGTAAGCCTAGTGCTCATTCTATTGGCCTCATTTGTCAAACCGCTAAGTTATGGGAATGTAAACACATCAACATCGGTTGTCAAACGATGGTGGCAAGACAAACAGACAGACACACACATATATATACGACAATCTTCTTTCAGTTTTCGTCTACCAAATCCGCTCACAAGGCTTTGGTTGGCCTGAGGCTATCGTAAAAGACACTTGCCCAAGGTGCCATGCAGTGGGACTGAATCTGGAACCATGTGGTTGGTAAGCAAGCTACTTACCACACAGCCGCTCCTGCAGCTTTTTTTTTTTTGTTTACACAAAGATTTTTATTCAACTGTCTTCTGTAGTAGAAAAAATTTGTGTATGTTTGTGTAGCTGGTACTGGTGCCATGTGAAAAGCACCCATTGCACTCTGTAATGTAGTTGGCATTATACACACACACATACATATATATATACACACATGTAATATATATATATATATACACACACACACATAATATACACACAGAGGGCACACATACATACACATAATATACACGCAAAGAGCTTCCACACAGTATCTGTTTATCAAATTCACTCAGAAGGCTCTAGTCAAGCTGCGACTGGACCCAAAGCCACATGGTTATAAAGTGAACTTCTCACTTGCACAGCAATCTGCATTGTATGTCTGTCCATTCTCAAGATTTACCATTGAGTTTAATTCTTAGTAAAGCAGAGTAAACTTGAAAAACATTTGTTTGTTTTGTATTTTGTTATCGTATCACAGTATAGTTTTTATATTTTGTTTCTTGTTTGCAATTCATTTCTAGACTGGAGGTTCGAAGAAGCCTTCTCATCTACGACAGATTCCTCAAGCGCTGTTGTGGGTTGGTGGAGACAAGAGCAAACTCTGCGATAAACCGAGTCCCCATTGGAATGTAATGCGATGGGATGCTACTGCCAAAGAATATGTCAAGCTAGATGATATGTACCCTGTGACGTCACCGGTGGAAGCTGACATGGGTTACAGGGTGTGCAGTTTGGGTAAGAGAACAGTCTATTACATATCATCATTGTCATCATCATCATCGTCATCATCATCATCATGAAACACTTGTCTCTTTAATTATCATATTTGTAATTGATGTCCAGTGTCATCAATGATTATTTTTACAAATATCGTCATCATTATTGTAGTTGTTTTCACAATCATCATTAGCAGCAGCATCATTATTATTGTTATTATATTCAAATTCTGCCGAGGTCAACTTTGCCTTTCGTCCTTTCAGGATCATTGAAATAAGTACCAGTTATGCACTAGGGGCGATGTAACTGGCTTACACCACTCCCACCAAATTTCAGACCTTGTGCCTATAGTAGAAAGATTATTATTATTATTATCATTATTATTATTATTAAGGTAGAGAGCTGGCAGATTTGTTAGTATGCCAGGCAATATGCTTAGCAGCATTCCATCCATCTTTACATTCTGAGTTCAAATTCTGCCAAGGTTGACTTTGCCTTTCATCCTTTCGGGGTTAATAAAATAAGAACCAGTTGAATATTAGGGTCGATGAAATCGATTTAACTCCTCCCTCAAAATTGTTGGCCTTGCACCAAAATTTGAAACCATCATCATTATTATTATTGTTGGGTGAGAGAGCAGTGTATGTCATCAGAGTGATACTGGGGTACAAATATACAAAGCCCAATATACCCGTCATGGTTACCCATCTGATAAGGGTGCACCAAGCACATGCATCATAACTATATGTGCGCAACATGGTGATCTCATATCGTGATAAACATTGCATGACCTTGCAGGTGGGGCCCAGTTAGAATTTTCTTTAAGTGGATGTTAAAATGATCGTGATATTTCTACAGTTTTTTATTTTCTCTTTTCTCTTCCTATCAAATTGTGCAGGTGTGGAGGTCTATGTATTGGGAGGTGAAGCCAAACTTGGAAGTAACAAATGGCAGATACAGACCTGGGCTTACGATTTATTAAAGAGGAAATGGATCAGAAAAGCATGTCTCCTGCAACCCCGTCGGCACCATGCTGTTTGTGTCCTTGACAACGACATCTATGTGATTGGCGGATTTACCAAATACCGTGAGATTACAGTCAGTGTCCATTGCTACCATTCTAACAATGGTATGTTTACAGATCTTTTATCATTTACGTTTTACTTGTTTCAATCATTGGACCGCGGTCATGCTGGGGCACCGTCTTGAAGGATTGTGTCAGGTAAATGAGCCTCAGTGCTTATATTATAAATCTGGTTCTTATTCTACCAGTTACTTTTACCAAGCTGCTAAGTTATGGGGAAGTAAACAAACCAACACTAAGTTGTAAAGCAGTGAGAAGGAAGGTGGAAGAAACACATAAACACACAGTCACAACAGGCTTCCTCACAGTTTCCACCTATCAAATTCACTCACAGGTGATTGGTTGGCCCGAGGCAATAGACAACTGTAGCCCACAGCGCTGCACAATGACATTGAACCCAAAACCATGCACTTACAAAGCAAGCTTCTGAACCACACAGCCATATTTGTGCCTATCAGTGTCAGTTTCTTTAAGCTGTTGTATTTGCACCTCTAACCAATTGGAATTTTGGGTGGCTGAAGAGGACCCAAATTTCAATACATAATACATTCTCTTTCAGATGTAAAATTAATTTGCAAATTTCCTGTGAGGTAACATTCATAATTGTTGTCCTTCATTTAGTTGTTGTCCTACATTTCAAATAGCAAACTGATAGGATCTCATTAGACCTCACAAAAGATTGAAATCAATTCACTTACTGGACGTTGTCATCAATGCTGAGTTTAACTCTTTTGGTAACCAACCTGTCCAAAATACCCACTGGTTCTTTCAATCAAACTTCCTATTTTAAACACCAAACAAATAATGACAAAATTAATTTCAATAATTTTTCATTATTTGCAGAATTAATTGATATGGTGTTAATTGACTATGAGGCAACTGGTCTGAGTTGTCGTTGTTGAGGTGACCAATTCAGTTTTCTGGTTTCTAGTTCAGTCACCCAAATTTGTTGGCTCCTGTGTGACCATCTGAATCTGTTGTCTCTGGGATGACTGGCTCCCAAGTCTCTTGGCTCTGGTGCAACTGTATTGATCTGGCACAGCTGTTCAGATATGTCGGTGCTCATACAACCAGCCTTAATTCATTGACTCCTTTATAACTGGACTCAGTGTCTTGAAACTAGTATGACTAAGCTTTAATCTATTAGAACCAGTTACAAAATAGATGAAGTCTTAAAGCAACAAATGAATTTTCACTTTTAAAATATCATTTCCTAACATTAATTTTAAATTATTTAGCTTATAGGAGTGGCTGTGTGGTAAGTAGCTTGCTTAACAACCACATGGTTCCAGGTTCAGTCCCACTGCGTGGCACCTTGGGCTAGTGTCTTCTATAGCCTCAGGCCAACCAAAGCCTTGTGGATGGATTTGGTAGACGGAAACCGAAAGAAGCCGTCGTATATGTGTGTGTGTTTGTGTGTCTGTGTTTGCCCCCCCCCCCCAGCATCACTTGACAACCGATGCTGGTGTGTTTACGTCCCCGTCACTTAATGGTTCGGCATGAGAGACCAATAGAATAAGTACTAGGCTTACAAAGAATAAGTCCTGGGGTCGATTTGCTCAACTAAAGGCGGTGCTCCAGCATGGCCGCAGTCAAATGACTGAAACAAATAAAAGAAAAAGAACATTTTTTTATTTTGCCATTAAAAAAAATGAAGACCCTGCACAAACAAACTATTTGAAATTGATGTCTTCTTGTTTTCTTTTTCTCTCATTAACCTACAGATTCCTGGACAGTATGTTCCGACTTAATAAGACCGGAATTTGCTGCTACGGCTGCTGCACTAAACAACAGAGTATATTTATTGAAGACATTGATTATCCAATGTTATAATCCTTCCAGTAATCAGTGGACAATTGTTACCACTGATGTACCACCAGCAATAACTCCTGGCTTTACTGTCATGTCAGCTATTACCGTTGGCAACTCACTCATCATACAAAGTGGCTACAACAACAAACTCTATTTATACGACCCCTATGCCGAAGACCAGGACCAAGCATGGACTTCCCTCGGCTGCTTCAAAGATGTCTTTGGAAGCTGCGCAGAACTGGATGGCAAAATCTATTGCATGGGTAATGACAGTAACCATATGGAAACTTATGATATAGAATCACAGACATTTGGCATTGAGATGTCAGTCTCCTGCCATTTATCTCGGAGTTTCTTAGTAACTGTGCCATTCTACGAGGAGACCATGACATAAAACATTAAACATCTTAATGTCCTTTCACTTGAAAATGAAGATATGTTTTGCTGTAATTTTTCACTTAGGAGAACGCCATAGAGTAGAAGGTAAGCTCCCGATAAACTTGGAGATCAAGTTTCACTTCCAGATCAGAACTGTGTCACTTCACCTACATCACTAATATACTTGGAAAAGGCATGAACATCACAACATCCATTTCGTTCATAACAGTTTTACACTTCACAACCATCACCTACAGATGACAGGAGAAGCCACTACAGAGAACCTTCCCTGAGACATTATGAACAAAATTGTAACAATATCTAATTTCAAGCTACATCTGCCAGCTTTTTGACCTGAAATTTTCTACCATTTATTTTACGAGCTTTTTACTTGTCATGCAATAAGACTTTTATGTATGTATATATATATATATATATATATATGATTTTATATATACATATATATATTTATGATTTTATATATATATATATATATATATATACACATATATGATTTTATACATATACATAGATACATACATGTGTAGTTTATATTAAATTTGCCTTGCAATTTACTCAGTGAAATGCTTACGATTGTCATTGTTAGATCCAGCTGTGGTCAGATTTACTGTGAAACGGATGTTGTCAATAGAACGAAGCATTTGACTGTGTGGCTACTATTAATTGCTGTCTTTAATGCAGGACATGCTGTCCTATGAATTTAGGGGCTGAAAAGATGTAGTCCCTACTCTAAATCCAGGAATTTGTTGAGGCAAGAAATTTTGCCTTTTACTGAGTAGATTAAATGACTACATAGATGTTTCCGAACTGGTTGTTGTCGTTGTTGTTGTGGTCTTAAGTAAAATGGTTGGGGTTTGCCTTCCTGCCATTAAGAAATTTTTGTTTCAATGTCAGAACAGAGATAATAACCATCATGAACAAATTATGTGCTCAGCGTAAGCCCCATCATACAATTAAAAGTCACCAGCACAAAACTGTTGAATATGATTCTATATTTGTGAGAAGAGGAATTTATATCATGCATATTGTTTATATCAGTTGGACGGGTGTCTTAATCTTGATTATTGATTTCACTATATTTCAGCCTTCAGGTATCTTGGGTTGATTTCGATTTCTGAACCTAACCCTTTATTTCATCCATGAAGGTACAGTTCTCATTCACTTCTCTCTGTGTTTTGTGACATGTTTAATTTCAGTTGATACTTTGTGAATTACCTCAGTGTCTTGCATAGTGCAAGTAGATAAAGATGTTGGTTAATGCGGTGCAAACACCAACAGGTTCTGAGTTCAATCCCAGGCAAAGCAATAAGATATTCACAAAAAAGTCCACTGAAGAAAAAATGTTATGAAACGCAGAGAGCAGAATGGAAACGATGTACCCTCATGGATCTAATAAAGGTTCAGGCTCAAAATTCTAACACAAGCGAGTTCAACACAAAACACTTGAAGAAGGCCGATGAATACAACAGCCAAAATGTAGTGAAATCTGCAATCAAGACGACAACACCTGTCCACTTAATATAAACAGTATACGCAACAAAACTGTTTATTTTTTCAATCCAGATTCTATTCCATTGTGCCTGTCAAAGATATCTATTGTTTGTTTCCACGACTGGCTTGCAAGACATGTTAATGGCAGAGTGATGTACATGACCTCTCAACTGGAAACATGTTGGTAAGCCTGGGAACACACCCCATGGTACTTTATGGAAAACCTATAATAAGCAGGGCTAATTACAAAGTCCATCTGCTATGGTGATCAAGGCCCTCTGTTGATTCATTTTCTCTTTTGGCACCTTATGGTGAATTTCCTCTATGGCATTGGGGTCTTCTATATTTGCTAGCACTTTACGGAGCGCTTATTTTATGGTGACCATTTTTAACCTGCCTCAGTAATTAATTATCACTAATTACAGCTAAAAATAAGTGTATATAAATAACAAACAGCAAATATCATGCATTCATTCTTTCACTTAACATTTATTTATTTATTGAATTAAAAAATATATAAACATACCTTTATTGTTGGCCTTTTTTCTTAAATTGTAATTTTGAATCTAGTCAAGGTCACCTTAGGTTTTCAGCCATCCAGGATCAAGAAAGTGATACCCGTAAAATACTGGGGATTGATATAATGAACTACACCCTCCCTAATATGTTAGTTCTTTTGCCTAGTATGGTTAAGAAGCTTGCTTTGAAACCAAGTGGTTTCAGGTTCAGTCTCAGTGCACAGCAACTGGAAACTGTGTGAAAGCCCACCTCATATATATAGTCAGTTTGGGGGTATAGTGTCCTTTCTATTATAGGTACAAGGTTTGAAGTTTTGGTGGAGGGTACTAGTCAATTACATCGACTCCAAAATTTCACTGGTACTTAATTTATCTTTTCTATTCTAGGCACAAGGCCCAAAAGTTTGGGGGATTAGATCAACCCCAGTATGCAACCGGTACTTAATTTACCAACCCCGAAAGGATGAAAAGCAAAGTCGACCTCAGTGGAATATTATATATTCTTTTCTACTCTAAGCACAAGGCCCAAAATTTTGGGGGAGAGGGGCCAGTCGATTAGATTGACTCCAGTATCCAACTGGTACTTATTGACCCTGAAAGGATGAAAGGCAAAGTCGACCTCAGCAGCATATATATTCTTTTTTACACTAGGCACAAGGCCCGAAATTTTGGGGGAGAGGGGCCAGTCAATTAGATCAACCCCAGTATGCAATTGGTACTTAATTTATCTATCCCGAAAGGATGAAAGGCAAAGTCGACCTCAACGGAATATTATATATTCTTTTCTACTCTAGGCACAAGGCCCAAAATTTTGGGGGAGAGGGGCAGGAAGGCCATTCGATTAGATCGACCCTAGTACGCAACTGGTACTTAATTTATTGACCCCCACAAAGATGAAAGGCAAAGTCAACCTCGGCAGAATTTGAACTCAGAATGTAGTGATGGGCGAAATACCGCTAAGCATTTCGTCCAGCATGCTAACGACTCTGCCAGCTGGCCACCTTATTGTCAATATATCTTGATGCTTAATTCCTTTCAACTAAAAATTGATATAAGGAAGAACCATGCCTAAAATAGAACATACTCGTAGGAGTGGCTGTGTGGTAACAAGTTTGCTTCCCAACCACCGGGTTTGGGGTTCAGTCCTATATGTGTGTGTGTTCGTGTTTGCCCTCCACCACTGCTTCACAATCGCTGTTGGTTTGTTTATGGTCCCATAACAGTTCAGCAAGAGAGCAATTTAAAAAGCACCAGACTTGCCCAGTTTCTATCTGTCAAATTTCAGTGAATGAAGACCAAACAGCTATACTTGCATTACATATGTACGCACGGAATTCTTGCAAACAATTTGCAGATGCAACTGCTGTTGTTAAAAGCTTCACATACCAGATACCAGCAAGCTTCTGGGATCATCAGGAGTGAATGCACGTCGTCTCAGGGCCTTCCTCACATTATTGCGTGCTGGGTCCCTCACTGAGATGAGGCCCTACTTGCTAGATCAACTGGTTACTTGGTTTTTCACAATATTCTAGCCATTGCTCATCCCCTCTTTTTAAACAAATTAAGTGGTTAGCTTTCACACCTGTAGCCTAGCTCTTTTACTTGTTTTATTTGACTGTGGCCATACTGGAGCACCGCCTTTAGTCGAGCAAATCGACCCCAGGACTTATTCTTTGTAAGCGTAGTACTTATTCTATCGGTCTCTTTTGCCGAACCGCTAAGTTACGGGGACGTAAACACACCAGCATCGGTTGTCAAGCGATGTTGGGGGGACAAACACAGACACACACATATATGACGAGCTTCTTTCAGTTTCCGTCTACCAAATCCACTCACAAGGCTTTGGTCGACCCAGGGCTATAGTAGAAGACACTTGCCTAAGGTGCCACGCAGTGGGACTGAACCCAGAACCATGTGGTTGTTAAGCAAGCTACTTCCCACACAGCCACTATTCCGCTTAGGCTATCACTCATAATGGTATTTGCTTTACAACAGCAACAGCTACAGTAACAGTTACCTCACACTGTTTCCAATGAATCCTCTACATCCAACAACGATTGGATGATGCTCTGCTTTCCAGCCTGCATTTTCACTTTCCCCCAAAGTGTTTATAACAGACGATTTTTTGAGTCTGACAGCGTCCATGTTATCTTCATGAGGACCCATTAACTTAATTAGATTTGCTACTTTCTTTTTCTCACGTGTGTCTTTGTTCGTGCACAAATACATACATTTAGAAAGAGATACTTGATTAGCATCTAATATGGGTAATTAACAAATGAATTATTATGGTAAATTGTTGGTGTAGAGTGGCTGAATGGATAAGAAATTTGCTTCGCAATCATGAGGTACCAGTTTCAATTCTGCTACATGTCATCTTGGGTAAGTTTAATCCGATACTTTGGGAGTGGAACTCAGTAGAAAGAGACAGTATAAAAATCCATCAAAGTCGACCTTGGCGGAATTTGAACTCAGAACGTAAACACAGACGAAATACCTATTTCTTTACTACCCACAAGAGGCTTAAAAACAGAGAGGACAAACAAGGACAGACAAAGGGATTAAGTCGATTATATCGACCCCAGTGCGTAACTGGTACTTATTTAATCGACCCCGAAAGGATGAAAGGTAAAGTCGACCTCGGCGGAATTTGAACTCAGAACGTAATAAAGACAGACGAAATACCGCTAAGCATTTCGCCCGGCGTGCTAACGTTTCTAATTTCTTTATTGCCCACAAGGGGCTAAACAAGGACAGACAAAGGGATTAAGTTGATTACATCGACCCCAGTGCGTAACTGGTACTTAATTTATCGCCCTCGAAAGGATGAAAGTTAGGGGAATGTAAACACACTACTCTTGGTTGTCAAGCGATGTTGGTGGGGACAAACAGTCACACACACATATATATATACGACGGGCTTCTTTCAGTTTCTGTCTACCAAATCCACCAAGGCTTTGGTTAGCCCGAGGCTATGGTAGAAGACACTTGCCCATGGTGACATGCAGTGGGACTGAACCCAGACCATGTGTTTGGGAAGCAAGTTACTTACCACACAGCCACTCCTACACATACATACATATACACAACAGGCTTTTTTCACTTTATGTTTGCCAAATCCATTCACAAGGCTTTAGTTGACCCAGGGCTATAATAGAGGACACTTGCCCAAAGTATCATACCATAGGACTGAACTCAAAACAGAGTGGTTGGAAAACAAACTTCTTAACCACACAAGCATTGTTCAATATCCTTTCTACTCTAGGCACAAGGCCTGAAATTTGGTGGGAGGGGGCCAGTTCTGAGGTCGATTTGCTCAACTAAAAGTGATGCTCCATCATGGCCACAGTCAAATGACTGAAACAAGTAAAAGAGTATACAAATGAAATTTGATTAATTTCGTTGTAATTTTAATCACAGAAAATTTGTGATTAAGTAGAATTGGTAAAAAAATATTAGTGCTGACAGATGTGTTTGTTTTGTTGTTTTTATCCAGGAAAAAAAAGTATATATAAAAAAAAAACAGAGATAGGATGGGTTTGCAAATCCATATCTGCATAGCTACCAACATGAAACTAATTGGTTCTAATCTCTGTAATAGATATTGATTCATAGCTTCAAAGAATTCATATAAATCATCTTTAAGAAACTATATGAAATAATGTAGGGTACCATTCGTTTATTATGGAGGAAAAGATGGCATTATGAAGTGGTACAATAATATACAGTGTTCAAAATGTCTCTGTACAGTGAATTATTTTTTCCAAGATGTATTTCAAAACATGTGTAGAAGAGCCAACTTATGTATTTGAAAATGAAGGGCAATGCTTTCAACACCTCTTATAAATTTTTTTAAAATTCTTGTAAAATCTAATCTATTCTTTTGGAGTCTTATACCGTCTTATAAATATTTATTTTGCAATAAAATATTGACTACAGAGAGACTTTTTGAACACCCTGTATAAGTAAATATAAGCAAATTTGTAACATCATACAACCTGTATGAACAAGTGAAAATAGAAATATTATTTATACATGATGGTAACACATTAGATATAACATGATTATCTTTATTTTCATGAAATAAGTCTCCCCTACCATCTTGTATGAAATGATATTCGTGGTTCTCAAACTTGTCTGCTAAACTGTTTTCAAATTTTCAGAAGAATGCAGTTTGGTTTTTTAATCCTTTAGCATTTAGATTAATCAAATGTAATGCTTATTTATTTACATTGCTTTGAATTAATCATGCATTATCTTACAGCTTTGAGATTCTGATGATGTGCTTGTATATTTTTAGAATGACATTGTATGGTAAGTGTGAGAGGCCAGATCTTGACAGTTTGAACATAAAACAAGCAGAATATTTGGGCCAGTTGTGGCCAGTTTAAAATGCTAAAAGGTTAAATTTAGGAACTAAATTCTTTGCAGCAATTGTAAGCCAATGAAATATATGTCAGTGAATTTTTACATCAGGTACCTTCCCTTTACCAGGGTCACAAAATCAGAATTCTGCCCAATCAATACAGACACCCCAGCATGTTCCATCCAGTCCATTGCATTCATTAAAAATTGTCAAAGAGATGGACAACTTGAAAAGCTTTGGTGGTCTGCCAGTAAACCAACCAGTTCATATTTGAGACATAAGCTGATTCATTCACTTAAATACAGGTGAAACAGGAGGATTGTTTCATTTCATTGATCAAATGAACAAAGATATCCTCACTCATTTCAGCAACTCAACTTACATGACATTATAGGAAACCAGCCATATCAGGCCAAAATATTCTGTTTTATGTTAAAACTAGTTCACACCACCTCAACAGTGTCATTAAACAATTAAACAATCACAACAGCAAAATCTCAAAGTTACAAAATTCCTTTCGAACGTTGGGCCTCATGGAGACAAAGTGGCCAAGCTCCTTTCAAGTGTTGGGCCTTATGGAGACAATGACCAAGACCTTTGGCATTATGTCGTGCTTGAGAAGACACCTCAAGCTGAGCAAAACTGCAGTTGTGGCAGATACTGGTGTCACGTAAAAGCATCCATTACACTCTCGGAGTGGTTGGCATTAGGAAGGGCATCTAGCCATAGAAAGCCATGCCAAATCAGACTGGAGTCTGATGCAGCCTTCCAGCTTACCAGCCTTGGTCAAACTGTCCAACCCATGCCAGCCAGCATGGACAACGGACGTTAAATGATGATGATGATGGCGAATGCAAGATTAATTTAAAACAATGTGAAGAAATAAGCAATACATTTGACAGAGTAATCCAAATGCTAAAGGGTTAACTCAGAACTTGTATCAGACAATGGATGGGAAGCCTTCTGCTAAAGACAGATTGTCAAAAACCCTGTATCCACCACACTTAATCATATTGATGGATAATATGTCTGACGTTAAGAGTAGGGATATCAGGACATACCAATATAACTGCTAAGAGGCTGGTGGACAGAAACACTGGAACTAAAGCACACACACATGACAATCATAAGAGACACAAAAACAAATACATCTTACATTTATCCAGTTTTATGTGCCAGAATTTTGTTAGACATAACCAAAATTGGTAGCCCCAAGTAGTGAGACAGAGATAGGACAATCACAGAGTTGGAGTTAAAGACAAGTGTGAAAGATGATGGAATATAAAACATGTATTTATGAATGAGCACAATCATAGATATTCATGTAAGCATTATAAAAATTTTAATTAGGTTTTTTTTTTTTTAAATGGAAAAAAAAAACCAAATCTTTCAAGAATGATGAAAAACACCATCTCACTTTGGCACTTTTCGGTATTTTATTATTATTATTGATGTTGATGTTGTTACTGAAGTATCTGTCCAGGAAAATGAAGATAGAAACAATTAACAAAAGAAATGAGAAGAAATATCATACAATAGCATATTGCTGGTAGACAAGGTCCCGAATTACAAAATAGTCTGGGCACAAGGCCCCTTCCACCTGTAATTTGCCAGCCTCATTCTTTCTAATAGCAACTTTGTTATTACAGATAAGAACCCCAGCTGTGAACTCAGCCTGAATACCAGCTTGTAGAAAGAACATCTTCAGATCTGAAAGTTTGGGTTCATTGATAAATACCGGTGTGTGTCCTGGCTGTTTGTTACTTGGAAGCGCTTCAAGCGTTGGTACATGGACATGAGCTTCTTCTTCCTCCTTTTCTGCGTCTACGTTGTCTTCTCTTTTAAACAGATCCATTAATTTCTTCTTTTCTAATTCCTCTGCTGCTACTTCTGTTTCTTCCGGCTCGTAACGTGCACTCGTATCTGTTTTGGCTTCTTTCAAGTCCAACTGGCCCTCAATCCAAGCCAGCTCAGCATCTCGAGCACGAGAAAATGTCAGCGCCGACACTACGTAGTCCTTTAACTTTACCTGGTAAATGTGGCTCTCTCGGGTGGCATCGACAATATCACCGACATGTGGAGCAAATATACGAGTTTGAGACAAGCAGCCACTACTTAAACAGAACTCTTCCAAACTCTCAGTGGGATCTGGTCTGCCATGGATTAGGATTAACTGGCGTGGTTTAATCTGTGTTATAATTTTACGAATTGACTCACCATCCGATCGACCCTCGAAATCAATGTATTTTACATTGGCATGGATTTCCAATGTTATTGTAGACGACACACATTTGGTTGGCACTTCAGACATGTCCTGCATGGCTTCATCTTCCGGAACAGATTTTTCCTGTGTGACTTCCTCATCAGCAGGAGGCAGATCTAATATCATATAATCCTCAGTTCGAATAATTTCACCACATTCATCCCACTTGAGTCTTTCTTCATAAAATGGGAACATTGGATAAGCTTTCTTTGCTTGTTTGAAAAAACCTGACCGAGAGTTTCGGTCACTTTTCATCATGAGATCATGTTTAGCCTTGGTGACGTTGCTGGACCCCTCCACTTCCATATCTAGATCGCTATCATCACTTGATTCCATGTCTTCTGCCTCACGCTTTGCCTGTTCAGTTTTGAGTCGTTCTTCTGCTTCCTTCTCTTGTTTTTTCTTCAGGTATTCCTCTAATTCACTTCCTTCCAATTTCACACGGCGCCTCATTTCAACAGTCACCGTTTTGTCCTTTGGGTGATCAATAAGCCATCGTGCCAATGTGCCTATCGAAGTACGGCACGTTAGAATGATGCTGTTCTTGGCATTACCACACCATCCCATGAAGAGATCTCGAGCAAAGCCACACTGGAGGTCTGGCATGCTGGCTAAAACAACTTTAGGTTCCATCACTTTGGATAACTCTGCAAGATTGTGACACAACTTCAGATGTTTAAAATGAAAAGGGTTGTTGCGGTGATCTTCAAAAGCACGCATAATTTTATCGCTCATCCACTCCACCTGTGACTTCGCAAACTCGACCACATTGAAGCTCACGTTATTTAAAAGAGCTAAAGAATAAGTGGACAGTCCAGAATCAGGACTACGCCACATTTGATCAAGAAGCTGAGCCAGTTCCAGAACACGGCCCGATGTGTCTACAGCCACCAAAACGTTACCGTTATTCCTCATAGTCGACAAAATGGTAGTCATGAGTTGTTCATCTCGCAGACGCCGCCGAGACTGAGTATAAGTGGAATTCAAAGAGTCTGTAATCAAAAGTGAGGGTCGATTTATACTCTCCAAAACACACCCGTTCAAATGCCGCTCTTTTTTGTGGTTATAATCAACAGCATAGACAATTTCTTCTTCGTCTCCATCCTTCACTATTTTCCATATCGTGCCGCCAATCATGTGACCAGCGGGCAGAGGTGTTATTTGTAAACCCTGACCTTTTCCTTTCAAATTGACCGTCTGACTGTATTTCAGCTGAGTGATTTTATCAAACGCTGCATCAATATCATCTAATGTAAATATATTGAATTCCTCGTTGTTATGCCTCGACTGGTACAGATCATACATAAACATCTGTCCCATTTTATAAACGGGAATCGTGGCGAAAACGGGACAAGTAAGACCACATTTTCCGACCATGTAAGGCAAAGCCCCAAGATGATTGTGATCAGGGTAGGTTAAGAGAACGGCATCGATGAGGTGAGCATGCCGCTTCAATTCGCGGATGTATGTCATGTTAAAGTCTTCATTCCAGCCACAATCCAGAAGAAAGCGGAACTCGTCAACCTGCAGGAGGTAACAGGGAGGGGACTCATCGTAAGCACCAGAAAACACTTGTAATTTAACAATAGAAGTCATTATGTAATCAGAAACGGTGTAAGCAAATTTTTAACAATAGGCAAAATGATCTGTGCGTTTTGAAAACAACGTGGGTCAGGAAACAGAGAATGCCGAGTTAGCTATATGTATATTTATATATACATATGCTTTGTATGTGATGAACGTTAACGTTATTTCAATGGATGGAATTTAAAAAAAAAAGAAGTCTTTCCACACTTAGCTTTTACAATACAGCCAAGCTGTTCGAGAGGGTAACACAAAAGTCCAGAAATAAAGGTAATTCCAACGGAGTAGTGAAAAAAAACAAACAAATCCGTTAATTAAAGATAAAGACAACCGGTTATCAGACCGACAGCAGTCATCTTTAAATAACAATAGATTACTTCCCTTGAATCAGTGGAACTCTTGTGGAAAAGAACTATGGAATATTAAATGGGTTTCCACAATTTCTTCTGAATCCTGGTTCTTGGATTTATTCATTGATTAAAAGTTAATGGATGATTTCATTACTTATAAAAGCATTTAATGCTAACAAGAAATATCGTAGTTATGTTTATTATTTTCTCATTTGTTGATTTAAACAGAAGTCTTTTCGTTATAACCTTCCTTAGCAGATATGAATGAACGTTACATTACTTTTCAGGATTGGAGGTTCAACTTTATAATGATTCATTTAAATTAATTTTTGAATCGAAACAGCTGTCAGAGATTATGTCTATTTTTGTAATTAATAAATATAATTATGAATTGATTTATCTCTATTTTCTTATTTTTCTTAAATAAATATAAACCTCGGTCTATTTAATTGCCCTTTTTTTAAAATATTAAATCTAATATTTTAAATAAATAATAGGCAAGAAACGAGTAAATTCATTGGATATTATTATCCCTTAATGATGCTTATTAAACCTCTAATTGAACTTTATATATATATATATATATATATATAGTTACGATTATACCTCTTATATTATTTATTTATTTATGTGTTTGGCTGTGTTTGTGGCTATGTATGTGTATGAGTGTATGTGTGTGTATACATATAATTATGTATGTATGTGCGATGGATATGTGGATGTGCGTGTGCGTATGTGCGTTTCTTGACTAACTAACCGTAAAATTTCCTTTGTGATTCAAATTTAAAACTATAAGCCAATAGAATCAATCTAGAATAATCAATATCAAGCGGACAGAGGAATTAGACTTATAGATATGTAGATGTCCGATTGATGTACTTGGTACAGTCATGGTTGTATTTATTATTATTATTATTATTATTATTATTACTTTTTTTTTTTCTTCTTTCAAATTTGCTTCCATTTCTTGCCGAGTGTCTTCCCGACTCCTAGGGCAAAGAAACTCATAGTATACATTGGTAGGCCATTAAACCAAACTCAATAGTTCGATCATTTTTTTTTTTTTTTAAAGTTAGATTAAAATACATGAGCAGCAACAATTCTCACATCGACAATGCTCTTCTCAATACATGTGATGTACCAGTTAAGACAATCTTTTGCACTTCTTGCAGGGATGGTAAGCCAGGGATCATTCTCATATAATTTTCGGTTCCCTTCTTGATCATTCCTAGTGCTCCTACGATCACTGGTATTGTAATCGCCTTGAGATGCCACATTTTCTCAATTTCAATGAGTAGGTCTTTATATTTTCTGAGCTTGTCAAACTCTTTCGCTGAGATATTATGATCACAGGGGATGCTCATGTCGATCAATAAGCAAACTTTATTGTTTTGGTCTTTCACAATAATATCTGGTTTATTGGTCTTGATGGTTCGGTCTGTATGTACTGGAAAGTCCCACAGAATGGTTACATTTTCTCCTTCAGTTACAGCCTCAGGGTGGTGATTATACCACTTGTCGGCAGTTTTGATATTGTAATGCCGACTTATTAGCCAGTGTAGATATTGGCCAACTCTGTCATGTCTTAATTTATACTCCACTGGTGCTAAGACTTTACATCCAGAGATTAGATGGTCCACTGTTTCAATCATGTCGTTGCAGAATCGGCATTTTGGGTCTGCTCCATTTTTCATCACATTGGCCTGGTAGTTCCGGGTTAATAGGCTTTGATCTTGAGCAGCCAGGATGAAACCTTCGCTCTCTGCTTTTAGCCCTGAGCTCCGTAGCCACTGATGGGTTTGCTTCTGGTCAACATCAGCTTGTTTGCTGCGGGTCACATATTTGCCGTGCAGAGGTTTCTCCTCCCACCTATCAGCCAATTGCTCGTGCGCTTTTTTCGTTGCCATCATTTTCACCTTCTTTGCAACAATAGTTGCCGTACTTCCCTCGGGTTGTTCAGTTTGGGTATCCTGCACGAGATCAATAGCAGACTTTTTGCTTTCCTTTATGATAGAATGAAGCTTCTTTCGTCTCTCGTGATTTTCCACGAGCTTTAGCATCCAGTCATTCGATATTTCGAGATATTTGGCCAGTCCAATTGTTGTTGTTTTGTAAGCTAGTTCAAATTGGATCAGTTATTATTATTATTATTATTATTATTATTATTATTATTATTATTATTATTATTATTATTATTATTATTAATAGTAATTTGTATTGACTTTTGTAGGGTTATAATTTTATGAACTGAACTGTGTGTTTTTTTATTATTTTTTATGTATATATGTCTGATTTAAATTTAAATGTGAGTGTGCATATATTTTCCTTGAGGTTAGTTATGGAACTAGGAGTCCAATATGTGGAATAACTGTGTTTGTTAATGTATATTGATATATTTTGTTTATTTTGTATTATTGTATTAATGAGTATATATATATGTGTAGTATTATGAGTGTCTATGCACACATTTTTATATTTTATATTTTTATATTTATATGTAAAAAATTTTTTTCACACTTATATTAAATTAAATTCTCTGAAGAGGCCGTGGGACATCCTTGTTAATGTCTCATTTATACCTGCCTTATATGGCTTATAGGTTAAATGAGGCATACTTGTCCTCACGGCCGAAACAGCTGTCAGATATGATATAATTATATATTATATTTTATATTTTATATTTCTATTTCCTTGTATAATTATATTTACAATATATTTTGTATAATGCCTTTGCTGTTATGTAATGGTGTAATAAAATATTGATTGGGTATCATCTGATGGTTGATGTTTGATTGATTTAAGTATGTTTCTCCATTTTCTAATTTTATATATATAATATATATATATATATATATATATATATTATATATATATATATATATATATATATAATTTATTATATAGAAGGAGCTTCTACAGGACTAGTACTGTTTCATTCAAGAGAAATCTTCAGGAAGCTCATTTCTCTTGAATGAAACAGTACTAGTCCTGTAGAAGCTCCTTCTATATAATAAATTAATTTTACTCTGCTATGTATGAGTACCTTACTTACTGTGGTTAACCCCGGATCAACCCGGGACCTACATATATATATATATAATATATATATATATATATATATAATATATATATATATATATATATATATATATATATATACTTTATTTAAAAGAAGCAGAAATTCAACAAAACCTGTTACTCGGAGTTTCACGTTCCCGTTCGTCGGTTTTGTAACAGGTTTTGTTGAATTTCTGCTGCTTTTAAATAAAGCATATTACTCTACCCCTGGTATTTGAATACCCTTTTTTCCACCTTGTTTCACATTTATGTGTTTACTCCGGTATATATATACACACACATATATATCAGAGCAACGGGTCCTGATGGGCTCCCTGCAATCCTCCTACATATATACGAGCACCCCCTCCCCGTCCAATGGACGTGGCTGTGTTATCAAACATTTAAACCAAATTTTCTGAAAACAACTTGTCCGACCGTCCCATAGGCCTTCCCTTTGAGAAACACTGCTTTAATCTAAATTTGAGACACCAGCAAAAGAAATAACGATAGACATTTTTTCCATTCCAAAGAAAAACGATTTTATTCACTTTATCGATCGCATTCTCACCTGGAATCGATTTTTGTAACCTTTTCGAGACTTATACACGCCCTGATACCGTCGGTATCTACATATCAAATTTGAGCGCAATCGGATGGAGGATGCCCGAGATGCTAGAAGACACACACGCACACACACACAGACGGAACGAATTTTATATTATATATATATATATATATATATATATATATATATATATATATATATATATATATATATATATATAGAGAGAGAGAGAGAGAGAGAGAGAGAGAATGAAACCTGTAAGTTTGAAAAAATTATGTGATGAGGTGTCAATATGTAGGTATATGTGTCACCAATTTTTCTCTTTTTTTTTCACATTAAATTCTGATATAATTAAAATCTACACACTCTGAGAAGTATTTGTAAAATATTTCCTTTTTAAAACAAAAACTTTTTCTGAAAGTTCTGAGGAAACAAAGCCAGCGGAGAACACTTTTGTAGAGATACTAAACAAAAAAATGCGTTCTCTTCATTATCTAAAGACTCCAGAGACATCACTGACGATGAATCTGAGTTTACACAAAATGTATTTTAAAACTACATATTTTAGATTCAGATGAGCATCCGTAGAATTGACGATGCTTTAGATACTTTCGAATTTGTGTAACTCATTTTATCAAAAAATATATTTTTATAAAATATTAAATACTATGTTTATATATAATTATAAAGATTAGTTCAGATTCAGTCTTATTTTAGATGCGAACATTTCTATATGAATAAGTAATTATTCCAAATAAATACATAAAAGTGCGGGAAATATGGCTGGTCAAACAAATGTTGCTCATGTTGATTTAAGGTTAGTCTCGAACTTTCACTCATTCATTGTATCTTATTCTCTTTGTAAGTTCTCATATGTTTCGGTGTTTGTTATGAGCTTCGATTCTATTATCGTTTTTCTTATTAGTTTCTTCCGAAGACTTGTTTTTACAAGAAAGAACACAAAATAATAACGAGTTAAAAACGAGGCATTATTTTGTTTACGCATTTCACAGGCGTGGCTGTGTAGATAAGAAGCTTGCTTTACAACCACATGGTTTCAGGTTCGTTCCTACTACGTGGCAACTTGGACAAGTGTCTTTATTCTGCTATAGCCCCAAGACCGACCAAAGCTTTGCGGGTGGATTTGGCAAACGGAAAATGAAAAGAAATGCCCGTCGCATAACCTATATATATATATATATATATATATATATATATATATATATATATATATATATGTATGTATGTATGTATATGGGGTGCGATTGGTAAATTGTCACCATTTTATATTTTTAATTTCGTGCATGCGCATTGTTTGTTTTTGACTTTGTCGACTACACAGTATAGTAGGGTCAGTTGGGCACCGTTTGTGAGGAAAATAGCACCGCGACGCAATTTACTCTGTCAGAATTTCGGAAACGATACGCTGTAGTGCTTGGCATTCGCACTGGAAGCTCCAATACGATAATTTCAGTTTGGCTGTCAATCTGAGGACATGTACCGAGAGTGATAAAAATCAAACATCCAGTCAACATGATGGTGTTTGGAGTGATCACTAGTGATGGCGACGTTATGCGTCCAGTCATCTTACAACATGGCCTCAGACTCAACACTTGATTATTATGTGTGGGAAGCAGTTGAGTGAGAGACCAACAAAACTGCTTGTAACACAAAAGCTGAAATGACGGCAAGGATTATGGCAGCATTCACCAACTTATACAAGGAGACTGTCCTGAAGAGCTGCAGAAGATTCTGAAGTCATCTGGTGGCCGTGGTTGAAGCCAATGGCGATTTTATTGAATAAATTTACTCTTTAGTATTTCAAGATATCGTTATGTAATCATCATCATCATCATTTAGCGTCCGCTTTCCATGCTAGCATGGGTTGGACGGGTCAACTGGGGTCTGTGAAGCTGGAAGGCTTCGTCAGGCCCAGTCAGATCTGGCAGTGTTTCTACGGCTGGATGCCCTTCCTAACACCAACCACTCCGCGAGTGTAGTGGGTGTTTTTTACGTGCCACCTGCACAGGTGCCAGACAGAGCTGGCGAACGGCCACGAACGGATGGTGCTTTTACGTGTCACCGGCACGGGGCCAGGCAATGTTGGCAACGGACACGAACGGATGGTGCTTTTACGTGCCACCGACACGGGGCCAGACAGAGCTGGCAAACGGCCACGAACGGACGGTGCTTTTACGTGTCACCGGCACGGGGGCCAGCCGAGGCTGGCAACGAACACGAACGGATGGTGCTTTTACGTGCCACTGACACGGGGCCAGACAGAGCTGGCAAACAACCACGAACGGACGGTGCTTTTACGTGTCACCGACACGGTTGCCAGACAAAGCTGGCAAACGGCCACGAATGGACAGTGCTTTTACGTGTCACCGGCACGGGGGCCAGCCGAGGCTGGCAACGGACACGAACGGATGGTGCTTTTACGTGCCACCGACACGGTTGCCAGACAGAGCTGGCAAACGGCCACGAATGGACAGTGCTTTTACGTGTCACCGGCACGGGGGCCAGCCGAGGCTGGCAACGGACACGAACGGATGGTGCTTTTACGTGCCACCGACACGGGGCCAGACAGAGCTGGCAAACGACCACGAACGGACGGTGCTTTTACGTGTCACCAGCACGGGGGCCAGCCGAGGCTGGGCCAACGGACACGAACGGATGGTGCTTTTACGTGCCACCGACACGGTTGCCAGACATAGCTGGCAAACGGCCACGAATGGACAGTGCTTTTACGTGTCACCGGCACGGGGGCCAGCCGAGGCTGGCAACGGACACAAATGGATAATGCTTTTACGGGGCCAGACAGAGCTGGCAAACGGCCACGAGCGAATGGTGCTTTTACGTATCACCGACACGGGTGCCAGACGAGGCTGACAGCGGACACGAACGGATGGGTCACTTAATCTTGGTAAATATGTCCATTAGTGGTTCAGCAAAAGAGACTGGTAGAATAAGTACCAGGTTTACAGAGAATGCCATGTGATAAGTGCTGGTGTCACATAAACACTAATGAATGTGCCATATAATAAGTGCTGGTGTCACACAAAGCAGCGATGAATGTGCCATATAATAAGTGCTGGTGTCACATAAAAAGCACTGATGAATGTACCATGTAATAAGTGCTTGTGCCACATAAAAAGCACTGATGAATATGCCATATAATAAGTGCTGGTTCCACATAAAAAGCACTGATGAATGTGCCATATAATAAGTGCTGGTGCCACATAAAAAGCACTGATGAATGTGCCATATAATAAGTGCTGGTGCCACATAAAAAACACTGATGAATGTGCCATGTAATAAGTGCTGGTGTCACATAAAAAGCACTGATGAATGTGCCATGTAATAAGTGCTGGTGCCACATAAAAAGCACTGATGAATGTGCCATGTAATAAGTGCTGGTGCCACATAAAAAGCACTGATGAATGTGCCATATAATAAGTGCTGGTGCCACATAAAAAGCACTGATGAATGTGCCATGTAATAAGTGCTGGTGCCACATAAAAAGCACTGATGAATGTGCCATATAATAAGTGCTGGTGCCACATAAAAAGCACTGATGAATGTGCCATGTAATAAGTGCTGGTGCCACATAAAAAGCACTAATGAATGTGCCATGTAATAAGTGCTGGTGCCACATAAAAAGCACTGATGAATGTGCCATATAATAAGTGCTGGTGCCACATAAAAAGCACTGATGAATGTGCCATGTAATAAGTGCTGGTGCCACATAAAAGGCACTGATGAATGTGCCATATAATAAGTGCTGGTGCCACATAAAAAGCACTGATGAATGTGCCATGTAATAAGTGCTGGTGCCACATAAAAAGCACTGATGAATGTGCCATTAATAAGTGCTGGTGCCACATAAAAAGCACTGATAATGTGCCATATAATAAGTGCTGGTGCCACATAAAAAGCACTGAATGAATGTGCCATGTAATAAGTGCTGGTGCCACATAAAAAGCACTGATGAATGTGCCATATAATAAGTGCTGGTGCCACATAAAAAGCACTGATGAATGTGCCATATAATAAGTGCTGGTACCACATAAAAAGCACTGATGAATGTGCCATGTAATAAGTGCTGGTGCCACATAAAAAGCATCCAGTTACACTCCATAAAGTTGTTGGTGTTAGGAATGGCATCAAGCTGTAGAAACCGTACCAAAACAGAAAATGGAACCTGGTGCAGCATGTGAGTTTGCCAGCTCCTATCAAAGAGTACAATCCATGGTAGTATTGAAAACAGGCATAAGATGTTGATGTTGAATCTGTATATCTTAACATGGATTTATTAACTGAAATTCCACAACGCTGCAGTAGTCACCTTGGCAAGGCATCTTGTATAGATATGGTGCTAAAAAGCACAGAATTATCAATAGCAGACTTCTATTTCTGTACTTTTTAATGCTATACATTGACCCTAGGGCTATAGTAGAATTGCCCAAGATGGCATGCAGTAGGACTAAACCTGAGACCACATGGTTGGGAAGATAACTTTTCAGCCACACAGCAATGCCCATCTCTGCAGTGACAGAAAATATCCTTTCTTGATTCCTTTTTTTTTTTTACCTTTCTGTGTTTTTTATTTTTCATTATTTCATTATTATATTTACAGAACTGTTGAAGAAGTCAAAAAGGTTCTAACTTATGCTAAAATACAACCATCTGAATTCAAACCATTTGTACAATGTATCAACTTCTCTGAAAGTCTTGAGAATGAGAACCTCAAACTTTTGGAAATCGATGCATCCATCATGGACTCCCTTGTTGAAGGACAACAGTGAGTAGCATTGCATTCTATTTCAGGTCTGGGATTTTATATTTTTTGAACGTTTTCTACAAGATCATCATTATAACATCTATTTTACCATGTATGTCTGGGTCAGATGGAATTTGTGCCCAAGTAAAGTAATGTTTCTCCATGGCCTAAACATATCTTTATGGCAACTGAGATATGAAGGACACCTGCTACATGACAGTGACACTTGGTTACAGCCATCATGTGAAGTAAAGAAGTAAAATACACATACACACATGATGGGCTTCTTTCAGTTTCCATCTATCAAATTCATTCACAATGCTTTGGTCAGCCCACTGCCATAGCAGAAGACACTTGCTCAATTAATTTTAAATATAACAATTCTTTGTTATATTTAAAATCAATTGAAAGAAACACAGTATCTTAACAGAAATATGGTAACAAAATGGTTAAAATATATAATAGGAAAACAATTCTTAACCCTTTTGATACCAACCTGGCTGAAACCGCTTCTGGCTCTGAGTACAAATGTCTTGTTTTCATAATTTTGAATAAAAATCTCCCACCAAACCTTAGTCACAATTTATGTTCCTGACACTAGCTTAATATAACTAAGTTATTTTACTAAATTCTTTGTTATATTTATAATTGATTGAAAGAAACACAGAACATCTCAAAATAAATACAGTAATGGAAGGGTTAAATTGACAGGGTGTTCATGGGTGAGATGCCTTTGATCAGGTCTGGTCTTGGCCTGCATGGTAACATCGGCATTGTATTAATTCCTTTCGCCTTAGTCTTTGGGTTCTTTTAGCAGAGTTCACTTTGTTGCAAGCATTGGGAGCAGGCTCTACAACATCCTGTGTCGCAGAAGACCTTACCAATTCATGCCAGCATGTAAAATGTTGCTGGTGATGACGATGAGGGTTCATTTATTATCTATTTTCCATCCTGGCTTGGCTCGGATGGTTTGGCAGGAGATGGTAAGGCCAAAGAGCTGCACCAGGCTCCAATTGTCTGTTTTTGCAAAGTTCCTACAGCTGGACGTGCCCTTACCAACACCAACCACTTTACAGAGTGTTCTGGCTGCTTTTTACATGGCTCCAACACAGCTGTTTTTTTATGTGGAACCAGGGGTAGTTTTTACAGGACACCAGCTCCAGTGGGGTCACCAAGTATTACTATTGTGATTGTATTAATTTGGTTTTCAAAGCTCCATTGTAATTTCCCTTTTAAATTTTCTGCTTGATCCTTTATTACCTCCCCTTCTCTTTTACTCATAGAGTTGTTATCCGTGGTGACAAAGCAGATGGAGCTGTACTCTGTACAGAAGAGAAGACGTATGAACTAAAAGAAGCAGAAACCTCCAATTCTTTACTCATCTTGCCAGACTGTGTCACAGATAATCTGACTTCTGATGGAGAATTAACTATAAATCATCTTCAGGTAAATTCTTTGTTCATTTGTCTTTGGTTTTATTTCCTGTGTGAAAGGCAGACTAAAACTTCTGAATACTGAAGATTAGTTACCATCAATATTATTATTAATACAGTTCTGTATTTAAGAGATGAGGAATTATGTACACTATTTACATTTGATGGATATTTGTCCTCATCTTGTTGGAGCCTGGCCAGCTCCTGTCAAAACCATCCAACCCATGCCAGCATGGAAAATGGATGTTAAACGATGATGATATACTCTTTTACTTGTTTCAGTCATCTGACCGTGGCCATGCTGGAGCACCGGCTTTAGTTGAGCAAATCGACAACAAATCGGGGGTTGACAAATTAAGTACCACTTGCATACTGGAGTCAATCTAATCGCCTGCCCCCCTCCCCCCCCAAATTTCAGGCATTGTGCCTAGAGTAGAAAAGATTCATGTGGCATAGTGGTTAAGAGTGCGGGCTGCCAACCCCAATATACCAAGTTCGATTCCAGACAGTGACCTGAATAATAATAATAATAATAATGACAACATCGAAAAATACCTTAGGAATGAGAACCCAGGTATGAAATTTCACCTAGACACCTGCTGAAGGCTGGAGGGTATATCAGTCAAAATGTGTTAACAACAAACAAGATGAGGACAAATATCCCTCAAATGTAAATAATGTACAACAATAATCTTATAATCCATTAGTGCATAGCTGACAGAATCATTGGCATGCCGGGCGAAATTCTTAGCGGTATTTTGTCTGCCGTTACGTTCTGAGTTCAAATTCTGCTGAAGTTGACTTTGCCTTTCATCATTTCAGAGTCTATAAATTAAGTACTAGTTACACACTGGTGTCAATCTAATCAACTGCCCCTCCCCCTCCCTAAAAATTTCAGGCCTTGTGCCTAGAGTAGAAAAGATAATATGTATAGGTGATCACCTAATTCTATGAGTATATAAATCTGTTTGCTGCAACAATAATTTTGTAACTCATAGCGTCCAGAAAAATGGGTGCAGGAAAAATTACTGTTACTTGGTAAGTAAACTTCCTATTGAGTTAATTTTTGGTACAGTCTGCCTCTAAACTATTGCTCTATGAGTGAGCAGGCACTGCATACAAACAAACCGACTGTACACGGGTACGAATCATCATCATCATCGTTTAACGTCCGCTTTCCATGCTAGCATGGTTGGACGGTTCGACTGGGGTCTGGGAAGCCAGGAGGCTGCACCAGGCCCAGTCTGATCTGGCAGTGTTTCTACAGCTGGATGCCCTTCCTAACACCAACCACACCGTGAGTGTAGTGGGTGATTTTTACGTGCCAGGCAAGGCTGGCAACGGCCACGATTGGTTAGTGATTTTTATGTGCCACCAGCATGGAGGCCAGCTGGGGCGGCGCTGGCAACAGCCACGTTCGGATGGTTCTTTTACTTGCCACCGGCACTGGTAGCACGACTACAATTTCCATTGATTTTTGAGCAATTTCAATTTCGAATTTTTCTTGCATCCATTTTTCTGGATGCTATGCATTAATGGGTTAATTCTTAATCTTTATTCATTTGTCAATGTTATGTTCAACAGGTTATTTCTTCATTAAAGACTTACTATGAAATGAAACCCTGCAAAGCTAAACTGGAAAAACTGCGACATGTGTTGGAAGAAAATATATACAGCGGTCAGGAGTGTGAAGATGATGAAGCACACCAGGGCAAAAAGGTTGATTTTGACACCCAGTTTAATATAAATATCTGTGTGTGTGTGTGTGTGTGTGTGTATGAGAGAGAGAACATACTCTTTTACTCTTTACTCTTTTACTTGTTACAGTCATTTGACTGCGGCCATGCTGGAGCACCGCCTTTAATCGAGCAACTTGACCCCGGGACTTATTCTTTGTAAGCCCAGTATTTATTCTATCAGTCTCTTTTGCTGAACCGCTAAGTGACGGGGACATAAACACACCAGCATCGGTTGTCAAGCGATGTCGGGGTGGGACACACACATAAACACAGACATACAAACACACATGCACACACACACACACATATATATATATATTATATATATATATATATATATATATATATATATATATATATATATATATACATACATATATGCGACAGGCTTCTTTCAGTTTCCGTCTACCAAATCCACTCACAAGGCTTTGGTCGGCCTGAGGCTATAGTAGAAGACATTTGCCCAAGGTTCCACGCAGTAGGACTGAACCAGGAACCATGTGGTTGGTAAACAAGCTACTTACCACACAGCCACTCCTGCGCCTATGTAGCATATGTGTATGAGATGTTCTGGCACAGCTATTTTGGTACCGCCTATCTAGCATTTGATTCGATGCTGACTTGTTTGACATCAGACGTTTTGTCCCCTTCTGCTTCTCTCCCTGTATTTGTACACACGTGCTTATGAGAGAGAGAGAGAGGGAGGGAGTGTTTATATGTATCTATGCAGTCTATAATGTTTAACTGTATTTATGATATTCCTAGACTCGACATACAGTTTATAAATATTACACACTAAAATTTCCAATGGTCCATCATCATTTAGCGTCCATTTGTCCATGCTGGCATGGGTTGGATGGTTTGACCAGGGTTGGCAAGCTGGAAGGCTGCACCAGACTCCAGTCTACCAAATCCGCTCACAAGGCTTTGGTCAGCCCGACACTATAGTAGAAGACACCTGCCCAAGGTGCCATGCAGTGGGACTGAACCCAGAACCATGTGGTTGGGAAGCAAGCTACTTACCACACAGCCACTCCTGGACCTATAGAAAACACAAATGAAATGATAATTGATCAATAAAGTTTATTAATTTGTGCATCGAATACATTTCATCATCATCATCATCATCATCATTTAGCGTCCGTTTTCCATGCTAGCATGGGTTGGACGGTTCTACTGGGGTCTGTGAAGCCAGAAGGCTTCATCAGGCCCAGTCAAATCTGGCAGTGTTTCTACGGCTGGATGCCCTACCTAACGCCAACCACTCCGTGAGTGTAGTGGGTGCTTTTTACGTGCCACCCGCACTGGTGCCAGACAGAGCTGGCAAACGGCCACGAACGGATGGTGCTTTTTATGTGCCACCGGCACGAGGGCCAGGCGAGGCTGGCAACGGACACGAAACGGGGCGGTGCTGGCAACGGTCGCGAAACGGAAAGTTCTCTTACATGCCACCGGCACTGGTAACACATCTGCAATTTCCATTGATCGATTTCGATTCTGATCCTCACTTGCCTCAATGGGTCTTCACAAGCAGCTCTCATATCAAAATTAGAAAATTCTGATAGGAATATGTGTATGTCCACCTCACCCTCACTTGGTAACCTATGTTGGTTTGTTTATATCCCTTCAACTCGGCAACTTTGGAAAAGAGACCAACAGAATAAATACCAGACTTAAAATTAGTACTGGGGTCAATAATCCAATGACCGAAACAACCAAAAGAAGAAATTATGACCAGTAAAATTAGTACTGGGGTCAATAATCCAATGACCGAAACAACCAAAAGAAGAAATTATGACCAGTAAATCTATACTACATTAAAAATGAAGTTCAATCTTCCTTGCTTGCTTGCAGTGTTACACAGCCAAACTGGTGCATAATGGGAAAATACCTTGAAAGTAAAGTGCCCCTGAAATGTGAATATAAAACAAGTTTTGTGTAAATCTGACCAGTAGTTATTGAGACATTCAAGGTTTTTGGAGTATAAATACCCAAAACAGTGCATAATGGGAAAATACTCTGAAAATAACTTAACCCTGAAAGGAAAGAAACTGTAACCTTTCCATTAGACACATTATGATGGGCAAAATATTTGAAAATTAACAATATGGTAAATATTTCGTAAAAGACCTGTTTGTAACCTCCATGTGAAATAGCTTTTTTCCATAGGTTTCCAAAGATTTGGCTGCTATTTCTAGCACACCCTGCTAACATGTAACAACTATTTGTGATAAAGGACAATGAATGCCTGTTATGTGGTAACCCTGGGAAAGGGTTCATTTATGTGTGATTTCGATATCACATTCACTCAAAGCATGCAAATTAACATGGAAAAGCAAACAAAACCCACAAAACAAAGCTCTGTTGCTGGGAAACCCAACAGATTACAGGTAGTCTCGTATTAATAAAAACTTGCCATGTTTCAGACAAAAGATAAATTATATGGAAGATCTGTTTGACAATAAAAAATTTCTTTCCACATTACAGTACACCACAGAGGACCTTCTTGATATTGTCCAGGCCAGTGAGAAAGAGCTGTTTGCAGGGTTGAAAAAGTTAAATATTTGTTTTATAAACGGTAAGTAGTTGTTGCTCCTCATATTTTTGCAGTCTGTCTATCATAGAGTGAACATTATTGAACTATAATTCTAGTGATTGTGGAATAAAGGTATCACTTGGTTTCACATCATAACTTGATCCTTGGATGCTTTCAGTGGATTGCACACTGTGGCAAGCATTTAAAGGTCTCAGGCTGCAGGATAACTGCTTTTCCTTACAGCTTTTCTTGTATAGTGTCACTGTTTGTTAGGGGATACAAGTAGAAGCGGTTCTCCACCCTGAAGAGAACAACTACCAAGGGCTCAGGTCTTTTGGGTAACAACTCAAAAAGTATTTTTTCCCATATTTGCTGAATATAAATATATATCTTTGTTTGGCGAGGGTGCCAGTCAATTAGATCGACCCCAGTTCACAACTGGTACTTAATTTATCGACCCTGAAAGTATGAAAAGCAAAGTCGACCTCAGTGGAGTTTGAACTCAGAACGTTAAGGCTGATAAATACCACTAAGCATTTCACCCAGTGTGCTAACGTTTCTTATTTCTTTATTGCCCACAAGGGGATAAACAAGGACAGACAAACGAATTAAGTCAATTACATCGACCTCAGTGTGTAACTGGTACTTAAGTTATTGACTCTGAAAGGATGAAAGGCAAAGTCAACCTTGGCGGAATTTGAACTCAGAACGTAAGGGCAGACGAAATACCGCTGAACATTTCGCCCGGCGTGCTAACGTTTCTGCCAACTCACCACCTTAATGATAATAATAATAATAATAATAATAATAACCTTTCCTACTCTAGGTACAAGGCCCAAAACTTTGGGGGAGGGGGCCAGTCGATTAGACCGACCCCAGTATGCAACTGGTACTTAATTTATCAACCACAAAAGTATGAAAGGCAAAGTCAACCTCAGTAGAATTTGAACTCAGAGTATAAAGACAAATGAAATACCTATTTCTTTATTACCCACAAGGGGCTAAACACAGAGCGGACAAACAAGGACAGACATAGGTATTAAGTCGATTACATCGACCCCAGTGTGTAACTGGTACTTAATTTATCGACCCCGAAAGGATGAAAGGCAAAGTCGACCTCGGCGGAATTTGAACTCACAACGTAACGCAGACGAAATACCGCTAAGCATTTCGCCCGGCGTGCTAACGTTTCTGCCAGCTTGCCGCCTTATATCTTTGTGTAATATTACAGTATATTATGTGATCCATGTTCAGCTCATCTGACATAGGTGAAAAAAAAACAATACTGTTGACTTTGACCTTTGCCTGACAAATAAATAAGTAAATGAGTGGAAACTTTACCAGTGAGTGTCATCATCATCATCATCGTTTAACGCCCGCTTTCCATGCTAGCATGGGTTGGACGATTTTGATTGAGGGCTGGCGAACCAGATGGCTGCACCAGGCCCCAATCTTGATCTGGCAGAGTTTCTACAGCTGGATGCCCTTCCTAACGTCAACCACTCCGAAAGTGTAGTGGGTGCTTTTTACGTGCCACCAGCATGAGGGCCAGTCAGGCGGTACTGGCAATGACCTCGCTCGAATCTTTTTACACATGCCACCGGCACAGGTGCCAGTAAGGCGACGTTGGTAACGATCATGCTCGAATGGTGACCTTTTACTTGTCACAAGGCACTAAAGGGGAATGACTCTTATTAGTTTCTTTTTGTTTTCTTTTGATCAGGTTATTGGCGCATGCTTGACTTTGATTTCAAAAGTCAGGTTCTTTCCCACGTCTTACAGCTGAGTGAAGAGGAAGACGGCTGGATGGATTCTGGAGTTCCATTGGATGCTTGCTGTCAAATACTTGAGGAACTTTATCTTAGGTCAGTAGGAGTTATCTATATATATAAAACTGTAGTTGTGTGAGTGTCTGTCCCCTTCGATTTAGATTCCTAACTACTCCCACATTTTGCAGTGCAGTTTAACCAAATTCGGGTATCTTATAGTCGTGATTCATATCGAGCCCGTCTGAGTATTAGCGCGCGTCTACGATGAGTCTACGATTTTAAAAATAATTTAACATAATTTTTTATTCCATTTTAATGCATAATTTTTCGTGTGTCGATGGCGGCGGAGTTGGCGTCCATGGTCACACCTGCACCTGTGTTGCTTCTCCCCCTTCTTCCCTCCCTCGTGAAGCTGTGGGGAAGGGAGTGTAAGGAAATCAACATCGTAAAGCGTTGTCAAGGAGACCAGCGTTCTTTTAGAACAACGACTTCATGGCTTGAAGACACCAAAACACAAATGGCTAAGAAAGCCCGAATTGGCATCTATAAGGGAAGTAACTCTCTAAAAATGCTTATATAGTTATTTCCCTTACAAGCCCGAGCAACGCCGGGCGATACTGCTAGTAAATTATAAAAAGAAACTGAGGTTCATTTACTCAATTCTTCTTCTTGTGCTTATTATCATCATCATCATTCTTTTATTCTTATACTTGTTTCAGTCATTTGACTGCAGCCATGCTGGAGCACTGTCTTTAGTCGAGCAAATCGACCTCAGGACTTATTCTTTGTAAGCCTAGTACTTATTCTGTCGGTCTCTTTTGCTGAACCGCTAAGTTACGGGGACATAAACACACCAGCATCGATCGGTTGTCAAGCGATGGTGGGAGGACAAACACAGACACAATCATATACACACACACACATACATGCAAAAATACACATATATATATGCGACAGGCTTTTTTCAGTTTCTGTCTACCAAATCCACATCCAAGGCTTTGGTCGGCTTGAGGCTATAGTAAAAGACACTTGCCCAAGGTGCCACGCAGTGGGACTGAACCCGGAACCATGTGGTTGGTAAGCAAGCTACTTACCACACAGCCATTCCTGTGCCTATTAAAAAATATGGAACGCTTCACAAATTTGCGTGTCATCATCATTATTATTTAATGATTGTCCTCCAATGTTTGGCATGGGTTGGGCAGTTTGACAGGAGGTGGCAAATCAGAAAACTGCGTTTGAGCTGTACTGTTAACTTCGGTATGGTTTGTATGGCTGGGTGCCCTTCTTGATACCAACCACTTTGGAGAGTGTACAGGATGCTTTTTATGTAGCATCAGCAGTTGTAAGGTCTCCAAGTAACTTGCCAGACATGACACCTGCAACTGAGTGAGGAGTAGTATTAAGAAAGGTGGCTTTGTGCCTATGCATGTAATTTTTACTATTTTCATATCTGAGCTGTTAAGCCATCTTTTGGATGTGGTTGCTAAGGTCATTTTCTGAGCTCAATCACCAACTTTCCAATTGACCAAACGATGAAAAAAAAATACAAGGTTGTGTCATTAGGTTTTTTTTTTCACTTTTTACCATTTTCTTTGCTTTTGAAGTTAATGAAACATTTTCAATACGGTTTGTTACCTGAAAAATATCAACAAAAAAATAACATCATAGAATAAAATATATTTGTGTAAAGTCCTGTTTAACATGTTCAAACCTAAAAGATGGGATAAGAGTCTTTCTCTGCAGAAATAGTTCTAGGGGTGGATTCTCCACCTAGACTTATGTTAAAATATACATTTTTATTTTGGGCTATGAATGACATCATTGGATTGTAGGATATATGCATTTCTGCGTCTTTCTGCCTCGTCAACTATGGAAACCAACTAAGTCACTTACAGCCAAGTAATTTACACAATTATAGAAACATCAAATGGACTGTTTGCTGATGTGTGTACCACTTAATCAGTTAGTCAGGATGACAAAGCAGAACGACACAGAAATGTATTCATCCTACAATCCAACGATGTCACTCACCTCCCAAAATAAATGTGTATTTACACAATCTAAGTGAAGAATTTTCTCTGTAACCAGCAAAGTATTTTATCTTGTCTGATTATACTCAAATATATTGGTTTGTGACTGATGCCAGTGCCGCCTGACTGGCACCTGCGCTGGTGTCACATAGTAAGCACCATTCAAGCGTTGGTCAATGCCAGTGCTGCTTGACTGGCTCCTCATGCTGGTGGCTCGTAAAAAGCACCATCCAAACATGGTCGATGCCGCTCCCCCACCAACTGGCTCCTGTGCTGGTGGCACATAAAAAGCACCATCTGACATGGTCAATGCCTGTGTCACTTGACTGGCTCCTGTACCAGTGGCACATAAAATGCATTATCTGAACATGATCAATGCCAGGCCCACCTGACTGGCACCTGTGCTGGTAGAACATAAAAAGCACCCACTACACTCTCGGAGTGGTTGCTGTTAGGAAAGGCATCCAGCTGTAGAAACCTTGCCAGATCAGATTGGAGCCTGGTGCAACCTACTGGCTTGCCTGTCCCCAGTCAAACCATCCAACCCATGCCAGCATGGAAAACGGATGTTAAACAATGATGATGATATTAAACATTACTTGACATGAATCAACTAAATGTTCTTTTTAACTTGTTACAAACCTTTTCAGGGTTGACTCCAAGCATTTTATCTGCATTAATTGACAAAATGGTTTCATGCTTTTTCTAACTTTTTTTCTGTTTCACTTCAAAAGATGTGTGATTGAACATGTTCTCAAGTGCTATACTGATGAAGTTGACGGTGCAACAGGTGAGACTATGTCTTTACTTGTTTTGTTTTTATTTTTTATTACATTTTATTCTTTATATTGAGGTATTTATATATAGGTGATGGCATGGCTATGTGGTTTTGTGTCCCATTGCATGGCACCTCGGGCAAATGTCTTCTACTTTAGCCCTGGGCTGACCAATATCTTGCAAGTGAATTTGGTAGACAGAACCTGTCTGTGTGCACGCCATTGTATCTGTGTTTGTACCCCTCCCTACTTCTCAACAACTAGTATTGGCTTGTGTATGTCCCATTGTATCAATATATATATGTGTGTGTGTGTGTGTATATATATATGCATACATATAAGTATCAGTGTGTACGTATGTGTTTCTTTGTGCTTGTACCCTCCACTATTTGACAGTATGCCCTTCATTTTTAAGATCAAAAGATATGGTTAGTTAGGGAAGGAGTGATTTGGTTATTATTTCTAGCAAATTTTACAATTTGACTCTTGTACCAGTATATTATTCCTAACCCCAGGTCAACTGATTGACCAGATCTAGGATCAAATGGCACCCCAGCCATGAACGTTTTGTCTCTTGTTTGGCGTTAGGAAGGGCATCCAGCTGTAGAAACACTGCCAGATCTGACTGGACTGGTGCAGCTTTCGGGCTCCCCAGACCCCAGTTGAACCGTCCAACCCATGCTAGCATGGAAGGCGGACGTTAAATGATGATGATGATGATGATGATGGACCTAAGAAGCATCAGATGTGGTGTGCGCTGGTATGGTCATGTGGTGAGAATGGATGAGGATAGCTGTGTGAAAAAGTGTCACACCCTAGCGGTTGAGGGAACCTATGGAAGAGATAGACCCAAGAAGCCCTGGGATGAGGTAGTGAAACATGACCTTCGAACATTAGGCCTCACTGAGGCAATGACTAGTGACTGAGACCTTTGGAAATATGCAGTGCGTGATAAGACCTGGCAAGCCAAGTGAGACCATAACCCGTGGCTTATGCCAGGGGTATAACCAGTCCACTTATGCATACCTTATCTTCATTGGACACTAAACTCTGCTTGCGAAGACCTGTTGAGTCAAGTGAAATTGAAATCAAATCAAATTCGATGACTGGCACCCGTGCCAGTGGAGCGCTAAGAGCACCATCCGAGTGTGATTGTTGCCAGAGCTGCTGACTGGCTTCCGTGCCTGTGGCACGTAAAAATGCCAATGGCACATGAAAAAACATTCGAGCGAGGTGGTTGCCAGTGCCACTGGACTGGCTCCTGTGCAGGTGGCACGTAAAAAACACCATTTGAGCATGGCCGTTGCCAGTACTGCCTGACTGGCCCTTGTGCTGGCAGCACGTAAAAGCACCCACTACACTCTCAGAGTGGTTGGTGTTAGAAACTCTGCCAGATCAGATTGGAGCCTGGTGCAGCCATCTGGTTCGCCAGTTCTCAGTCAAATCGTCCAACCCATGCTAGCATGGAAAGCGGACGTTAAACGATGATGGTATATCTAGAAATCACATTAGATAATGTTTCCTTGAAGATTGTAGGGTGTAATTTGAGGGATAGTTCAATGTTATTTCTAGGCTGTTAACAACATAAAATAGCATTGTCATTCTAAAAAATAAACCCAAATACTCTACCTGTTTTATGTTCAGACTGGCCAGATCTGGCCTTTCACACTTATCCTATAATGTCATTGTAAAAATTAACAATCTTATCATAAACATCTCAGTGCTGTAATTATTTATCAATTTGTAAATTTGTTTTCTCATTCTTTCAGGAAAGCTTTATAAATTGAGTGAAGATAAAGTCTGTGCCTTCTTCGCTGAGCTGACACTGAGGAATGCTGGGAAGGTAATGTATTTTAAACTGATTTCTTATCAAACACACATGCAAGTTAAGTGACTGTGTAATTGTATACTTTTTTTTTTTCTTTGTCAGTTCAACTTGGCTGAGTTCTTGGAAGTCTGGAAGCAGTGTGTTCCAGAAGGGATGACAACCAACCTAAGACAGACCGAAGTAAGTCACATGATTGTCATCATCATCATCACTGTTGTCATTGCTGTCATCATTATTATTGTCACCATCATTATCATCATCAAGTTTTCCTTGCTCACACAGATTGTAATAATTTACCAGACCGTGGCCTGCCACATGAATTGACTTCAACAGTTTTCGTAGCATTGTTGTGTCTTGTTTTAAGAAATTTGCTTTGTAATCATGAGGTTTCAGGTTCATTCCCACTGCATATTTCTCTTTATCTTGGGCCACCGTCTTTTACTTTTACCTCAGGTACACCCAAAATTTGTCAATGAAATTGCATTTGGCAGAAATTGTATGGATGTCCATCAGATGGAGTGTACCAGTAATTAAAAGGTTCAATTTTGTTACACACTTTGTGTCCTGCTGATTCTGTCTACAAAGTGCATGAAGAATAACACTGTCTGTGGAATATTCAGTCACTTATATGCTAATTCAATGAACAGCTTGTTCAGTTGATCAAACAACTGAACACTTGTGAGTGGAATTCCAAGAGCCATTTATTTTATTATTCCCTCTCTCTACCCACCTGTCACTTGCCTCTCTCTCTTGTGATTTAACCTGATCCTCTGTCCCTATTACTCTCATCTATTCTTCTGTCCTTACCCCCCTCACTTGCATCTTTACCTTTTAATGTCTTGATGGTATCTCCTGACACCTCATCACCACCATCTTCTTTCCTTTTCCAGTTGGAGTAGCTATGTTTCTCCTCTATAGTAAAACACCTCTTCCTATCCCTGTATCATATTCCCCCTTCTCAACACCTGGCATAAAGCCATCTCCCTCAGTGCTACAAACCCCTCAATCAAGGGATCTTCTCTTGCAAGTTACTTGGCAACCCTACTAGTGCTGGTGCTGAATAAGCCATCCCAAAACACATTGGAGCTCAACATGGTCCTCTGACCAGTCGGATCCATTCAAATTGTTCTTCACTGACCCCAGTTGAACCGTTCAACCCATGCTAGCATGGAGAACGGACGCTAAATGATGATGATGATGATGTCAGCATGGAAGATAGATGCTAAATGATAATAGTGATGTGTTGAATTAGCCTGCAATATTGCAACTCTGAAAAATATCTCCACCCTATGGAATCGTTCCTCTGAGGTTTCAACACTTTCAGTACAGACTTCATTATTTCTTCATATGTTTTCTTACATCTTTAGGTTTGGATTAACACCCATCGAGGCCCTAAGCACTGAAATAATTTTGGTGCCCCCATAAAAGATTATGTAATTCAAAATATAACAATAACAAACCATAAAATAAATTTGTATTTTTCAAAACGAAACAAAACAGTAAGAGGGAAAACAATGTTTATTTTTGTCTCCTTCCACTTTATTTATATTTGAAAAGTTTCCTCCTACTTTTTTGAATTGCAAAGTCTTTGATTAGATCCTGAAAATCAATCTTAGGTAACACATCTGCATCTATACCTAGTAAAGATGAAGGCATCCCGAATATTATTTTAGCAAGTTTAAAGTGATTTCTTTTGTGCTGTCAACCATTTACCATTTCTGTGGTGCCTCTCTCCCTCCCTTGATGCCCTAAGCACATGCTTATTTTGTTTAATAGCTAATCCAGCACTGCATGTTATATATATAAATCAGTGTCTAAATATTAGTTGCTTGCATTTATGTCTTTGATATCATTCTCAGAATTTGCTCTGGCACTACCCCTTTTAATGTGGGGTACCCATATTTCTCCTCCATAGCAAGACATATATGCTTGTCCCTCTGTCATCGGGTCACCTCCCCATCTCAAACACTCTTTTTCCTTTATCTCCAGTTCTTTTTCTGTCTTGCAAGCTACTTGGCAGTATCATTAGTGCCAATAGCATGAAAAAAAGCATCCGGGTACACATAGTAAAGTGTTCAATTAATAAATTGTAATGTCTCTCTCCCTCTCTCTCCCAATCTGTATGTGTTTCTTTTTGCATATGCATGTGTATATGTTTGTCTCCAATGCCAAAATGTACTGTTGCCCAAAACATTCTGAATGTCCAGTCAGTCGAGCCAAATTGCCAGCACCCAAAACAGCAGTGCCCAATAGTCTCATTCTGCTTTCTAGTACATTTTTTGCATGGATTTTTAAAAATCTTTAAAATTTTCAATTTTTTGTCACTATACAGGGTATAGCTTTAGTGAGTAGGGAATCAAAACCAGAGGTTATATGGTACTTCTCTGCAGAAGACTTACCTGAAGATTTGGCAGAACGGTAAGTTCATATTTTCAATTAGTTTTTATAATTTAATTTTTACTAAATAAATTACTGCTGAAGTTGGCTGGTATCTTCTAACCATAGTAATTTTAAGTAGACTTTGAGAAATGAATGTATTTGCTAAGTACCGATGTACATGTTGTGCATGCTAACTATATCATCATCGTCGTCGTTTAATGTCCGTTTTCCATGCTGGCATCGGTTGGACGGTTCGACTGCGCACTTGGAAGCCAGGCAGCTGCACCAGGCTCCAGTCTGATCTGGCAGTGTTTCTACAGCTGGATGCCATTCCTAATGCCAACCACTCCGAGAGTGTAGTGGGTGCTTTTTTATGTGCCATCAGTATGGGCCAGAGGGGGCTGGGATCGACCATGATCAGATGGTACTTTTTACGTGCCACTGGCACAGAAGCCAGTCAAGGCAGCGCTGGCATTGGCCACATTCGGGTGGTGCTTTTTACGTGCCTCCAGCAAGGGGGTCACAACTACAATTTCCATTTGAATGTGATTTGATTTGATTTTGATGTACTTGACTCAATGGGTCTCCTCAAGCACGGCATATCGCCCTACGTTCCAAGGTACTTTTGAGTGGGCTGGTTATGCAGCACTGGTGTAGGTTACAACTGTGAACTCACTTTATTTGCCGGGTCTTCTCTGTCACAGCATATCTGTATGTGAATGTATACATGTCGAAGTGAGTGTTTGTGATGTATACATGTTCAATAATTAGTGTCACAGTGTGCCATGAGGTAACTGAAAGGGCATCCACCCATAATACATTGCTTCAGAAACCTGTTCAACTCATGGTAGCATGGAAAAGGGGTGTAAAGCCTGGATTATGAGATGTATATATTTCTTATATCTTGTTATTCCGAGTTGTCCTTCATTCTTGTAAAGTGAAAGCTGTGTGTAGATTCATAGTCTGTGGGTATTACTTTCTATGGTATTGTTTGGTTTTCTCCATAGGTAATCTAATTAGGCTCAGATAATGATTAGATAATTAGATAATCTAATCAGGCTCAGATAATGTCAAGTTTTGGGATGTTCCGTGACATATATATTGATAATAAGTAAGTTATTATTCAATTTTTTAACAATGATGGATATTTGTCCTTATCTTGTTTGTTGTTAACACAACATTTTGACTGATATACCTGCCAGCCTTCATCAGGTGTCTTGGGAAAATTTTGAACCTGGATTCTCACCCCTAAGGTATTTTTCAATGTTATTATCATTCAGGTCACTGCCTGGAATTGAACTCGGAATTTTGGGGTTAGTAGCCTACCCTCTTAACCACCAACGCCATATGCCCATGGGCATAATAATAATAATAACATTAAAAAATACCTTAGGAATGAGAACCCAGTTTTGAAATTTCCCCAAGACATCTGATGAAGGCTGGAGGGTATATCAGCCAAAACGTGTTAACAACAAACAAGATGAGGACAAATATCTGTCAAATGTAAATAATGTACATAATTCCTCATCTCTTAAATATAGAACTGTATTATCAATTTTTTTTTAGTTCATTATGATATGTAGTTTATGCCTGAAGAATATGTTTGAGTATTTTTCAACATACGAAACTATTAGTAGTGTTTTAATACATGTACTGTGACCTTTAAATAAATAATATTTATCTTTCACCAGATGGAATACCTTTCTTTGTTGAATTTTCTATAATGGTGCAGCCTTCGCGCATGCCAGCCCAGTCAAACCATCCAACCCAACCCATGGACAATGGGCGTTAAATGATGATGATAAATAAAATAAAATTAATTATTGCTTCTTTATGCAGGTTTTCAATATTATTTCAAGCTCAGGGAAAATGGACCCTGGATGAGATTACACCTTATCTTAAGTAAGTAAACTGTATGACATTCTGTGTTCATTGATTGAAAAATATTATTTCTTATTTTATCAAATGGAAAAAACTGTTTTTAACCTGTTACATTTCAAATATTAATTCTCTTCATTATATTGCTAAGGGACAATATGGCCTTACTTATTTTCATAGTGGAGCAGTTATGGACAAACTACAGACCTGAGTTGCATGTGTAACGAATAATTATTTTGAATTTTCAGTAGCGGCACCAGTGCCACTCAAAAGCACCCAGCACACTGTGTTAAAGTGGTTGACCTTAGGAAGGGCATCCAGCTGTAGAAACCAAACCAGACTGGAACCTGGTGCAGCTTGCTGGCTCTGGTTAAACCATCCAACCCATGCCAGCATGGAAAACAGATGTTAAATGATGATTATGATGATACATGTTTCATGCAGCCTGCTTCTTGAAACAAAAAAATGGTTGCCTCTACATGTAGTAGAGGAATTTGATCTTTGCTCAAAAACCACTAATGGTTACAGACTCATCAGTTACTAGTTATCTGGCTGTCCCCTTCATAGAAAGGTTCTTAGTTTGTATCTTGTTCCCAGTGTTCAGTTCATCAGAATGAGATGAATGGGTGCATGTCTGGATGCTAGCCATTTGACACAGGTGACTGAACATTGAGCCTGTTTTGGTGATTGCTTTCTTGCCAACAGTACCTTTTGGTACTAGACACACACTCACACACATATTCATTTTTATTATTCTTTCACTCATTGGACTGTAGCCATGCTTGAGCACCACCTCAAAGGGTTTTTGTTTAACAAATCTACTGCAGTACATAGGTTTTTTTTTTCTTTTCAAGTTTGGTACGTATTCTATCATTCTTTATTGCTGAACCACTAAGTTACATAATAAATAAACCAGGTGACGGGGGCCAAGGTTGTTGTGCAGTGGGACTGAACCCCAAGCCATCTGATTGCAAATAAGAAACTGTGTGGAAGCCCATTGTTTTTGTTTCATTACCCCCATCCCTCACCCCACCACTGCTTGACAACGTATGTTAGTTTGTTTATGTCAGCAGTTCAATAAAAATGACCAATAGGATAAATCCCAGACTTAAAATAATACTAGGATCATTTTGTACAACCAAACCCGTGAAGGCATTGCTCCAGCATGGCTGCAGTCCAATAACTGAAAGAAGAGATAATAATCATTTTCTTGTTTTTTCCCTTTTATTCTTTTACTCTTTTCAGTCATTTGACTGTGGCCATGCTGGAGCACTGCCTTTTAGTTGAACAAATCAACTCCAGGACTTATTCTTTGTAAGCCTAGTACATATGCTATTGGTCTCTTTTGCCGAACTGCTAAGTTACGGGGACATAAACACACCAACATCAGTTGTCAAGCAATGGTGTGTGTGTAGGGGACAAACACGCACGCACGCACACACACATACATATATATACACACACACACATATACATATTTTTTTAATATATATACACATATATATTATATATACATACATACACATGTATATATATATATATGTAATGACGGGCTTCTTTCAGTTTCCATCTACCAAATCCACTCACAAGGCTTTGGTTGGCCCAAGGCTATAATAGAAGACATTTGCCCAAGGTGTCATGCAGTGGCATGTGGTTGGGAAGCAAGCTTCTCGCCACATGGCCACTCCTGCAGCTATTTTTCTTTATTTCTATTTATTTTTCTGCTACTTTGTTTTTTCTTCTGTTTTAGGGACCTGGAGACTGGGAAACTAGATGTGAGCAGTATGTTACTGAAATATGCACGTGCTTCTACGCAAAATGCACAGAAGATTTATACGTCACGAAAACCAGTTATCTGAAAGTTGAAGATCAAAGCACAATGACATTAATGTTTGATTGAATCTTTTAGCAAATGCTGTCCTGAACCCAAGAGATGACACAACAACATTGTATATAGACATACATACTTATATGTTTACAGTCCTATAACCCTTTCACATTCAGATGACTTTATTTCCTCTTTTTTCTTTAATTAATCATGCATTGTCTCATAGCTTTGAGATGGTGATGATCGTCATCATCATCATTGTTTAACATCTGCCTTCCATGCTGGCATGGGTTGGATGGTTTGACAGGAGCTGGCTAGGTAGGAGCCTGCACCAGACTCTTGTCTGTTTTGGCATGGTTTTTACAGCTGGATGCCCTTCCTGACACCTACCACCCTGCAGGGTGGACGGAGTGCTTTTTATGTGGCACACCCTACTGGGTGATTAGTGTTAGGAAGGGCATCCAGCTGTGATTGTTTATTTTTAAAATTACATTGTAGGGTAGGTATGAGAGGCTGGATCTGACCACTTTGAACATAAAACAAATGGAATCTTTGGGGCCAGTTTAGATGCTGAAGGGTGAAAATAGAGGATCAAGACAAAAATGATTTTAAGAAGTTCATTAAATTTTTTGTTTTATAATTTTATTTACTTTTCATTCTTTAAAAATATTTCTCATTTGAAAATCACAGTACAAAATATCCATTAGAATAATAATAGGAATAAAAAATTTCCTATTAAAAAACAAAACAATGAAATAGTGTGGTGTGTAACAGTCAGACGTTTTTTTTCTTTCTTTTTTTGTTTATTGAAGAAGGCGTAGGAGTGGCTGTGTGGTAAGTAGCTTGCTTACCAACCACATGGTTCGTGTGGCACCTTGTGCAAGTGTCTTCTATAGCCTTGGGCCGACCAAAGCCTTGTGAGTGGATTTGGTAGATGGAAACTGAAAGAAGCCCGTCGTATATATATATATATATATATATGTGTGTGTGTGTGTGTCTGTCTTTTTGCCCCCCCCCCTCCCTCCCCAACATCGCATGACAACCGATGGTGGTGTGTTTACGTCCCCATAATTTAGCAGTTTGGCTAAAGAGACCGATAGAATAAGTACTAGGCTTACAAAGAATAAGTCCTGGCATCAATTTGCTCAAGTAAAGTCGGTGCTCCAGCATGGCCGCAGTCAAATGACTGAAACAAGTGAAAGAGTAATTAACAATAAATGTGAAGGCAAGTGGATTAACTTTAAGCAAGAGTTGAAAAGAACCTTCAAATTTAATTTGTGAGAAACTTTCCTCTTGTTCCATACTGCACAGCACTGTACAGTAATTTCTTTTGACTTGGTGTGAGGCCAGTTTTTATTTTTTTGTTTATACTGTGAAGACACGTGGCTCAGTGGTGGTGGCAGGGTTTGCACACATGATCATAAGATCATGGTTTCAATTCCTGGACTGGGCCATGTGTTGTGTTCTTGAACAAAACATTTTATTTCATGTTGCTCCAGTTTCATTCAGCTGTAAGTGAATTCCAACAATAGCTGGGAAGTTTACCCTGTGACTGACCAGCATCTCATCTCATTCACTGGGAATGTTGCAATTTCAATTACATGCCATCGAAACTGGATTAAGCGCTAGCCTCACGAGTCCTGGGGCCCATGACAAACCTAAGTATACAGAAGGGCATATTTCTTTCATTTGAATTTTACAAACTCCAGGAGTATCAGATGCAAAATCATTTCCAGAAATATTTTCATTCAAAACCTGGACCTGACCAGATCAGCCCAAACTAAACAAGGCTAGCAATTTACTGTTTTGCCTTCCTACTCTTTACTGCAATAATAAATACAATGATTTCTATTTAAAGGAGGAAGCAAAGAGTTGATTAATTCAACTTCAGTATATTACTGGTATTTATTTTTTTCTAACACTGAAATAATTTGGAAGTAGGAACAGGAAGCACCAAACTAGACATTGTCAGGTACCTTAGTTCAATACATAAAAAAAATTTTTTTAAATCAGATTTTCCCCTCTTTTTTGTCGTCTTAGTAGAAGAAATAGTTATTTTTACCTTTAATTCTTCTATTCTAGATTAAACAACTTATCTGGTGACTATTTATTACATTGGAGAGGTAAAGTTATATTAGGGAGATGGGTTCGTTCCAATTGTATTTTATATTTAATACTTCATAGGATGTTTATTTCTAAATTTTAGGAATTGTGAGTCTGGGAATTAATAAATGTCTTTTCCAATGATAAAATTTTTTAGATTCTCTAAAACGAAAACATTAGCAATTAATTAATGAACACTGGATTTAGAAATAGTGTCAAACTATTTTAATTAGAAAAGACAAAAAATAAACTGGCAGTAATTATTATTTAATTTTGAAATTAATTTCAAAGATGTGGTATTGTTAGAAAGAGATATAACCTAAGTACGGGAATGAAATTTGCTCGCAGGGTGCAAACCCAGTTTTTCAGCATGATGTTCAAAGCATTTACACTGCTTCACAAATATTCTAGTGGGTGCATTTGCAACACCACCTTATAGAACTAACAAAGTTATAGTTACCAAACCAATGAGGGGAGCCTGCATATGGTGACTTGGTCTGCTAAAAATAGATCACAAATCTTCAAATTACACCATACCATCTTAAAAAGGGAAAGACACATTATTAATGTGATCAAGGGATAGAATGTATTTGATCATAGATCTACCCAGTTTGGGCTCACTTGGGACTAAATAACAGGTATAGGCACTAAATTTATTTTTAAAAAAAAGCCCAATCATATGTGACTTGTACTTCTATCTTTATGTAGTATTAGCTGAATAATGCAAATCTCGAATTTAGCCAATTTATTGTATTTCATTTTTTTAACAAATTTAAAAATTTTTTTGGCGCACACACACACACTTGTGCTCATATACACGTTCGTCATAAAAATGTATCTAAAGTATCAGTATAAAGAAAAGTTGTTGGGGGAATAGAATAACAAAACTCAACATTGACACAGTTAAATCTGAGATGAAACTCTCAGCTGCATCGTTGTCTTGAAATTTGTAAATAATTCTTATAAGGAATGTGAAAGAATAATTTTTTATTTTATTTATTTATTTATTTATTTATTTTAGAAACTCTTCATTTCACAGTATTGCATTTTACCATTTCGATACCAGTCAAATTTCCAAACAGCATGGTTTTCATGTTCTGTGACATACAAAGTTTTTGAACGTGGCTTGAAATGAATGTTGCTTGGTTTTACAAAAGGACATTTGATTCTTTGTATTGGATTTCCACCTTCTGAGTTGAAGACTTCTATGTGACCACTGCCCCAGTTGGCTACAAGTAGGTTGTTGTCGTTATCAAAGTCCATGCCATCTGCACCACCCTCATGATCACCTATTTGCAGAGAAAGAAAAGATGTAAGGAAAGATGATTCAGAGTTACTGGGTTAGCTAAAAGTCACCCGACAGTAAATCAAAATTCCATAAATACTTAATATTCAAATTTATTCATTCATTTGGGAAAATGGTGTCGCTCAAGAAGGACTCCAGTTTGAACAATTTTCATGATGTTTCATATTTAGATGCTTTTATTCAATTCATTCATAAATAAATCTTGGAATTAAATGGTTTTTATTTACTGTCAGGTGACTTTTGGCCAACCCTCTATTTAATGGGGTGGGAAGCATAGGTTTTGATAACACTTAAAAGATCACTGTACTGGAAAAGTTGAAAAAATATATACTAGAAGGATCTGAGTGTGGCTAAGGAGTAAGCTTTCTGAGTTTGTATTCTTGGGTTCAGTCCTATGGCACAGCTTCTTGGGTGAGTGTTTTCTACTATAACCCTATACCTATAAATACATTGTGAGTGGATTTTATACATGGAACTAAAAGGAGCCCATTGTGTGTATGTATATGTATATATATGTATGTATATATGTGTATATGTATGTATATATATATACATATATATATATATTGGGTAATCCTGTAAATATGTTGTCTTTTTTTTAATTGCATGAACCAAAAGTTGGAAGGTGACGGGATAAACTATCTACATCAACTTGCTATAAAAGCAGGTAGTAATTTCACCTTGTTCTTATATTTAGTGCAAGTTTTGAAGAGTGCAGTTTGATTTTAACAGTTATTTTTTCAAAGCTTTAATGGAAGTGACAAAGGAGCATATTCAGCATACTTTGCATGTATAATGAACCCTTTTTTGACAAAAATCTGGTTAAAATAATATGGGAGTTTCTTATACATGGATAGCATTATAATCCTTTCTAAATTTTAAGCCACAAATATTAGGGGGTTCTTTATACACCTTAAAATACTGTAATTGCACATTCCTGATATATTTTTATTCATAAAGAAATGAGTAAGTTATGTTTTGTATTCGTTATTGATGACAGAGTGACGAGTAGCTGAGTGATTAAGAAACTTGCTTGTGGTTTTGTGTTCAGCCAATTACATCAACTCCAGTGCTTGACTGGTACTTATTTTACTGACCCCAGAAGAAAGAAAGACAAGTCATCCTCAGCGGAATTTGAACTCAGAACAAAAAGATATGAAATGCTACAAAGCATTTTGTCAGGCATGCCTCCAATTCTGCCAGTTCGCTGACATAATAAAAATAATCCTTTCTACTAAAGGCACAAGGCCTGAAATTTTTGGGGAGGGGACTAATCGATTACATCGACCCCCAGCTCGGCACCTTAATAATAATAATAATAACAACAATAATAGTTAAGATGAAGAGTACGATTTGATTGTAAGATATTTTATTGGTTGAACGATATTTCAACAGTAAGTCTGTCCAGTTCAAAATAAAAAGTGATCGTTCAATTAATAAAATATCTTACAATCGAATGACTCTCTTTTACTGGTTTCAGTCATTTGACTTGGCCATGCTGGAGCACTGCCTTTAGTCAAGCAAATCGACCCCAGGACTTATTCTATGGGTCTCTTTTGCCGAACTGCTAATTTATGGAGACAAAAACACACCAGCACTGGTTGTCAAGCGATGTTGGGGGAACAAACACACACACATATATATATATATATATATATATATATATATAGACATATATACGACAGGCTTCTTTCAGTTTCCGTCTACCAAATCCACTCACAAGGCTTTGGTCAGCCCGAGGCTATAGTAAGAGACACTTGCCCAAGGTGCCACGCAGTGGGACTAAACCCAGAACCATGTGGTTGGTAAGCAAGCTACTTACCACACAGCCAGTCCTGCGCCTAGACTCTTTACCTTTGTGAAGAGTTCGGTCCATCCTTTTTAAAATAACAACAATAATGCTAATAATAAACAACCATAAAAAAAATAAAGAATGAAAATCTTACCTGGTATAGTGGCCCAGACTTTCTTATTTGAAACCTTTCCTGGAGCTTCAATGTCATAACTCCAGAGACGTTTTGTCGGAGTTTCTGCTACAATCAACTTTTGAGGTTGCCCATCGTTCAGATGTAAGACTGCAATTCCATTGGGAAACTGTAGACCTGTGTCAATTTTAATCATTTCTCCATTTGTGTAGCAGTAGACACTGCCAAATGGTTCCTGCAAAATAGGTGGAAACATTGAATATATAACAAGTTACTGGAGTATTGACGTATTGCTTAAAATACCGGAATGCATCTGGTATTCTTGCTGGCTGCTGCTGTGACATTTTTGTCTCCCTTCAATATTGTTTTTAACAAAGTACATCAATAGATGTTATCTCAGGACAAACACCACAGTAACTGGCCTATCAATGGTGTATATACCTTAAGTATGGCACAGATATGACTATTTTAATTTAATATTGCCTCAACTGCATATACCATATTTCTATTCAGCCAAGTGGCTATTCACAACATCTGTGAATGTTTTAATTAACGCATATAAGGAATCCCCAAATTTTGGGGGCTTAAAATTTGGAAAAAAGGTTTTGTAAGAGATTATAATACTATCCACGTATAAGAAACTCCCATATTTCTTTAACCTAATTTTTGACAAAAAAGGGTTCTTTATACATGTTAAAATACGGTACTTTCACCTATATCAGAGATGATAAATTCTTGTCCAGGCATATAGCCTTAACAAGGTCGTTTGTCTTCCTAGAAATAACAGCTAATGCCACACTACTGTCTTGGAAAAGGAGGGACACATTTAATAATCTAATGTCTGTGAGAAAAGTGGTATGGTAATGGCTTGAATACACTTAGTCATAGATCTATAAATATAATATGCAAGAATGACAAGGTCTACCAGCCATGCTTACAGAGGCAGTAACTCCAAATAAGAACTGACCCAGATATTACCTCTCCAACCTAGGCCAGCATAAAAAGCAGGCACAAAATGATGGTAGCAGTGGTGATGATAATGTTGAAGAGTCTTCAAACATACAGCTGATAACTGGTATGTTCTTTCAGATACCTTGTGGTTGTTGTTCAGCCCAAGTTGGTGATGATGGAGCACATTGACAATTTAAGGTGTTCCTGTCGTGACTATCTCATCTGATTTTCAAACATGGTGTGTCTAGAACTACATAAGTTTACATAGCATTCATTTTAAATATTAACCCTTTCCTTACCAACTCAGCTGAAACCAGCTCTGGCTCTGAGTACAAATGTCTTGTTTCCATAAGTTCTGAATTAAAATCTTCCACCAAACCTTAGTCACAATTTATGTTCCTAGCACTAGCTTAACCCTTTCGTTACTGTATTTATTTTGAGATGCTCTGTATTTCTTCCAATTATTGTAAATATAACAAAGAATTTAGTAAAATAACTTAATTATCATTGAACTAGTGTTAGGAACATAAATTATGACTAAGGTTTGGTGGAAGATTTTAATTCAAAACTTATGAAAACACGATATTTGTACTACAGAGCCAGAGCCGGTTTCAGCCGGGTTGGTAACGAAAGGGTTAATGATAACAAAGTTATTTTACTAAATTCTTTGTTATATTTAAAATTAATTGAAAGAAATACAGAGCATCTCAACAGATATATGATAACAAAAGGGTTAAAATATATAATAGAGAAACATTTCCTAAGCTTGTTGAAGAAGATTTGAATGCTATTTCTAGCAGGTTGAGTGGTATATATAACGGAAAACTGTTTAAGATGTTCTGTAGAAAGATATTCACATCAGTGAGGCTGACACTTACCTCCATTGATCGCCTGAATGGTGCTGGGGCAATATCTCCTGCTGGAGCTGTAATCCAAAGATTTCCTTGATAATCAAAAGCACAGTCATTGCAGCCTTGCATACACTGACCAGTCGAATCACATGTTGCAACCTAAATATGGAATGGTAACACATAAAATAAGCACTATTCTATATTTTTGAGATGAAGAATTATGTACGTTCTTTACATTGGACGGATATATGTCCTCACCTTGTTTGTTGTTACCACAACGTTTTGGCTGGTGTATTCTCCAGCCTTCATCAGAATTTCGAACCCAACCCTTTATTTGAGTAAAGGAGTATGCTGTTCTCATTCTTAAAGTATTTGTTTTCTGATGTTATTAAAAGAGGCAGCACATATACTTTGACACAATAACCTCCTAAACAGATCTAATGCAGTTATGAATGTAATATGGGAACCAGTATTAAGAAAAGATAAAATATTAGGTTTATAAGCCCAAAATTCACTCTATAATTGCCTATGGGCATATAGCGTAGTGAATAAGAGCGTGGGCTACTAACCCTTGGATTCTGAGTTCAATCTCAGGCAGGGACTTGGGAAATAACATCAGTGTGTGTGTGTACATATGTGAGTGTATGCTTGTCTTTGTGTTTTTGCTTGTCCTCCTCTACTGTTTCTATAACCTGTGTTTGTTTGTTTATGTCCCTGTAGCTTAGCAGTTTAGCACTATAGAATACCTTAGGAATGAGAATGTATAAAATAAGCAGTTTACAAAGGTGACATTTCTTCAGACAACATTCTCCCAGGGATGCAAATTATGTTTAATCAATAAACCATCATCCTTTATTGCCAATAATAGTCATTAAAACAACAATATAAATAATAATATCTGTTGGCAACCAAAGCTCTCTCTCTCTTCTAGTGAAAGGAAGATTGTATGATGCATGTGTTAAAACTGCAATGCAACATGAAATTGCGATGTGGGCCCTGAATGCAGAGGACATGCAAAAACTAGAGAGAAACAAAGCTGGTATGCTCTGCTGGATGTGTAATGTCAGTGTACATATGTTACAGAGTGGTCGTGCATTGGAAGAATTAAATGCAGTGAGCAAGAAAGAAGACTGTGCTGGGCTGGCCATATGATGCGTATGGATGAGGAGGATTGCATAAAGAAGTGATGAAGACTTAAAGTGGATGGAAGTTGTTAAAGAGGAAGACATGAGATGAAGTATTGAAGGCAATCTCAAAATGCTGAGCCTTATAATGAAGATGACAAAAGACCGAGGTATATGGCATGTCACTGGATTCAAGATGACTTGCCTACCACAACAGAATTGATATCCTAAAACCACCTTGGTAATTCTTGCTCATGAAGGACACTTATGCCAGTGTCATGTAAAAAGCACTGGTGATGGTGCCACGTGGAAAGCACCCATTACACTCTGTAAAGTGGTTGACGTTAAGGAAGACATCCAACTGTAAAACCAAATCAAAAAAGGCTAAGGAACCTGGTGTGGCTCCTGTCAAACCGTCCAACTCATGCCAGCATGGAAAACGGACATTAAATGATGATAATGATTAGAACAGAATTAACTCTTTTATTACCATATTCCTGTTGAAATACACTGCTTTTTTGTTTCAATTAAATTTGAAAATAATGAAGAATATAGTGAAATAACCACATCTTTATTAAGCTGATATTTAGGATATAAACTAATAGGAAGGTGATGGTTTGTTGCCAACCTAATGTGGCAGTCCCTGGAAAGGGAAGAATGCTACTGCTATTTAGTCCCAGGAAACACCGTTTCCAGTTGGCTATGTGGCACAAGCGTTCTGTAGAAATGCATTACATTAAATTTTGTAGATCAGTGAACTTATTTCACTTGGAATTCTATAAGTTTTCAAAGGCAAATAAGCATTGACAACTAGCAAAGGCCAAGCTACACCAGATTGATGAAGAGCAATGACTCTGAAACTAGTCTCTGGATGCTGGCTTTGCTGAGTGGAGGTGCTTATCTCCCCTGTTTGAAAACTTAAGAACACAGAGCGCTTGTGTCACATAGCCAACTGGAAACAATGTTTCCTGGAGCTAAATAGCAGTAGCATTCTTCCCTTTCCTGGGATTGCCACATTAGGTTGGCAACAAACCATCACTTTATCATGCTGTTACTGTATAAGTCTCTCTGAGAGATTTAGAAATGCAATATTTCTAATAATTGGAAGGTGTTTAGGAATTAAACTGGTTGAAGGTTTTAATTCAGATCATTTTTAAACATGGAGTCTGTGTGATTAGAAGCAGGTGTAAACTCCAGCTAGTTGGTATGTATAAGATTGAGATAGCATTGAGCTCAAAATCCAATTCTAATCTGATACCAGCTATGTGATGACGTACAAGCACTTCTTATAGCTAGCTTGCTATCTCAAAGTCTGTAGATAGCACCCAAAGCCTTTATTTGGTTGTTTGACCTATTAGAAATAAAGCTTATACCACACCCTAGGCATGGTCGTGTAAAGAAGCTTGCTTTGCAACTGTGGTTTCTGGTTCAGTTCCACTGTACACCACCTTGGGAAGTAGAACAGAAACTGTGTGGAAGCTTGTGAAATTAACATGCAAGTGGCCGAGTACTCCACAGACATGTATACCTTTAACTGTAGTTCTTAGGGTGATTCAGCATGACACAGAGTGTGACAAGGTTGGCCCTTTGAAATACTCATTCTGACCAGCTGAGTGGACGGGAGCAATGTGAAATAAAGTGCCTTGCTCAAGGATACAATGCAACATCGGGTATTGAACTCACGACCTTATGATCATGAACCACTAAGCCACACACATTCACACTCCCCCTGGATGAAATACCAGTCCATCACAGGTTTACTCACTCACGACTAGGTGAACTGGAGTAATGTAAAATGTAGTGTTTTGCTCATGAATATAACACACTGCCCGATTCAGAAACTGAAACCGTGACCATACAATTCTAAATGCAACACCTTAACCACTAGGCTACATGCCTTATTAGGAGTTGTTCACTTGACTATTGTGTCAATACTAGCTGCTTTGAAGGCAGTGAACTGGCAGAAACGTTCTGGGGTCAATCTAATCAACTGGGCCCTTCCTACAAAATTTTGGGCCTTGTGTCTACAGTAGAAAAGAATATTCTTGCTACTGAAGGTGGTGAGCTGACAAAAACGTTAGCATGCCAGGCGAGAAATGCTTAGTAGTATTTTGTCTGTCTTTATGTTCTGAGTTCAAAACAACACTGAGGTCGGCTTTGCCTTTCATCTTTTCAGAGTCGATAAATTAAGTAACAGTTGCGTACTGGGGTCGATCTAATCGACTGGCCCCCCTCCCCCAAAAAATTTGGGGCCTTGTGCCTAGAGTAGAAAAGAATATTAGCTGCTTTGAGATATTTGAAATAGCAACAAGCTCACTTCTTGCTAAATCTTTCACCTAATCACTGCCTCAGTTATGACTGCCACCTAACAAGCTCCGCCCACAATATCTTGATAAAAAGCCTCTAATCAGCTCTTCCAATTACAATGGGATGAAAGCCAAGGAACAGTTGTCTAATATTTGTTTTTCCTTGTCTGTAATAATAACAACCTAATGTGTCTCCTTTTTTGAACTAAATATAATCTCACACAAATGACACCTCAGCACATTCTTTTATCAACATTTAAAACACCTGACCCAATTCATAAGTAATATAAAGCTTCCTGCTAAGAATCGGCTCAAATACCTTTAAAAACATATGACAACAAAATTTTTTTTTAAATCGAACAAAGCTAAGCATATACTTTCAAAAATAAGCAATTGTCACAACCGTGGCTGTTACACATGATTTATATCATTGGAAACAGCATGATTGTCACCACCTGCTATATGCATCTCAAGCTAACATTATCAGCTGCACTGCAAAATAAGTCTTCATGAACTTAACAATAGATAATCAATGTACTTTACTCATAAAGTCCTGTGGCACAGGACTGCCACAGGTTTGTTGTTATGCATTCATTGTTGCAAATTGCTGATAGATAGATGGAAGTTTAACCATTTAGCATTCGGATTATTCAAGCAAATGTAATATTTATTCATATTGTTTCCAATTAATCATGCATTATGTTGTAACTTCAAGATTGTTTATTTTCAATATAACATTTTAGAGTCGGTTTGAGAATCCAGATCTGACTAGGTTTAACATACTATAAATCCTCGAGTATAGTCCGCCCTTGAGTATAATATGCAGGGATTTTTAGGGAGCTGTACCTCTGAAAAACCTAAACCTTGTGTATAATATGCACCCCTTCTCTAACTTGAGCCAAGGAGGTATATATAACGTCCTTGGTTTGTAAAAATGTATACGGTTAATGTCCTTTATTATTATTGTACATATAACATAATGCAAACGTGTAGCTTTTTTGTGCTTTTTGTTTGCAGAAAATAAAGAAATAACAGTAATAACATTTAATAACTGTTACTTACTGTAAGTTATGGATGATTCTTTTATGACTTCATTGCTTTCAGGCTTAGAGGAAGGTATTTTCATGCCCGACATCACAAAATGCGTCTGAATAAACATTGCTGGACAGCAAATAGAGACTCGGACATTGCTTAGAAAATAATTTTCATTTTTAACCTCATGGCTTCACAGACCCCAGTAGAACCGTCCAACCCATGCTAGCATGGAAAACGGACGCTAAACGATGATGATGATGATGATGATGATGATGATGATGATATAGCATGCACAAGGGATTTTGACCGTTAAATTTTGGGAAAAAAATGCGGATTATACTCGAGGATTTACGGTAAAGCAGGTAGAATATTTGGGCTGGATTTGGCCTGCTTAAATGCTAAAGGGTTAACGTTCCTTTTATCTTTCTAGGAGAATTTTTTCATTTAAATAATTGAAAAATCAATAATAAATCTCTCCACATTTAGGTGGCAAATATACTTCATGATGTCGTGCTGCTATTGTTTTACATCTCGCTAAGAGATTTATTATTGCTTGTTTCCACTTTTTTGAGACCAGCGACGGTTTGTCACTGGAAAAAGCATATAGTATTTTGCGTTTGAAATTAGTTCTCATCCCTAACCGGCGGAATGCCATCATGAATAGTAAGACAAGCAAGACAAAAAAATGTGATTGATAGCATGAATGATCTTTACTACTTGGGAGCCTAGAAAAGTGATCAAAGCTTGTTAAAATGAAGGGAAATCATTGAGTTTACCTGTTTATATGTTCCATCGAGTTTCACTTGAAGCAAACCAAGTCTCATGTCAGCCACAAAGAGGTTATCAAGGCGATCAAACTGACACCCTGCAGGGATTCCACCATAACCATCGATTTCAGGTTCACAGAGAATGGCATTCTGTCAAAATAAATGGCATATGATTAGAAACAGAACCAGGACACATCATTTATTTGCCTCTCGATGCCCGAGGAAGTCTATCTCTTATGTATAGCAATTGATACCTTCAGGATATCGTTTGTCTTTTACTTGTTTCAGTCGTTGGACTGTGGCCATGCTGGGGCATCACACTGAAAGGTTTTAGTCGAACAAATCAACCCCAGTACTCATAGCTTTTATAAATCTGGTACTTATTTTATTAGTCTTTTTTTTTTGCCAAATGGCTAAGTTATGAGGATGTAAACAAACCAACACTGGCTGTCAAGTGGTAGGGGAGCAGTGAGAAACAGTGACAAACAGACAGGTAGACACACACACACACATATATGTACATACATATATATAAAGTTAATCCGAACATGAAAACACAAAGAGAAAACACAACAATGCGAGGATGTGGAACAAGTATAGTATAATTGGACGCTCAGGAAAGAAGGAGGGTTTAACGTTTCGAGCAGAGCTCTTCTTCAGAAACATAGGAAAAGGAAAGATCCAAAGAAGGGAAGACAGAGGAAAAAAAAATCGCCAACGATTATATATATATATATGTACATATATGTAGGTAAATATATATACACTTGCGTCAGAAATTAATTAGCACTTCTCAAATTTCTACATTAAATAGGTTAAATCAATTAACCTATGAGCTGTTCAAAACGTCTTACGCGATGAGAAAACTTAGTATGGTGTGATTTCGGTCCTTGCGAGGCGCTACCTATATCTATTAAACAAAGGAAGATTTGTCTGCATCCGCACTCCAAGTTGTTGTTGCACTGCTATGTCAACATCATAAGGCTGTAGACTCTCAAATTGCTCTGTAAACAAAGTTACGTCATCGTTCTGCGCAACAGTGAACTCGCAACAAAGCAATAGTTCGAGATATGGCCACTAGGTGACAGCACATACCTTGAGTGAAGAGCAAATCAAGGGTGCTAATTAGTTTCTGACGGTAGTGTATATGTGTGTGTGTGTGTATAAACATATATATATGTGTGTGTGTGTATATATATATATATATCATCATCATCATTTAACGTCCGTTTTCCATGCTAGCATGGGTTATATATATATGAGGAACTTCCATACACTTTTTACCTACAACATTCACTTGCAAGGCATTGGTTGGACCAGGGCTACAGTCAAAGACACGTACCCAAAGTGCTGGGCAATGGGGCTGAACCTGAGACCACATGGTTGCAAAGTGAGCTTCTGAACCACACAGCCATGCCTATAACTACATGATCACATTTTTAAAAATTCAATCACATTCACACTTCCATGTGTGCCACTTAACATTCTGTATTGAACAGACAATCCTTAATGCATACCTTTTCATCTTTTGAAAACCCTTAATAATTAATTAAGCTAGTGTTACTAACATAATACTTTATACAAAAGACTAATATATTCTGCTTTCTCCACCTAGTTTCACATGCGTACCATGGGAAAGGACAGCTTGTTCTCATAAATAGTAAAAGCCTGCAAGTACTGCATTGTCTAGCGCAAATCCTCTCGGGTCAATACAATAAAGTTCTGATAAAGTACTGGAATTGATGGTACCAATTAATACCCTGACCTTGTACCTAAATTAGGAACCATTATTACTGGAAAAGTATGTACAAATGTACTGTGAGAGGAATCAATGTCCCTGATACTGAGACGCAGTTACTTTCCTTAGATAATGAGGAATTTCAAACAATCCTTGCTATTCCTAACACTCTCTTTACTCTTTTATTTGTTTCAGTCATTTCACTGCGGCCATGCTGGAGCACCACCTTTAGTTGAGTAAATTGACCCCAGGACTTATTCTTTGTAAGCCTAGTACTTATTCTATTGTTTCAGTCATTTGACTGTGACTATGCTGGAGCACCACCCTTAGTCAAGCAAATCGACCCCAGGACTTATTCTTTGTTAGCCTAGTACTTATTCTATTGGTCTCTTTTGCCGAACCGCTAGGTTATGGGGGTGTAAACACACCAGCATCGGTTGTCAAGCGATGTTGGGGTGACAAACACAGATACACAAACATATACACACACATACATATATATATATATATATACATATATACAACAGGCTTCTTTCAGTTTCCGTCTACCAAATTCACTCACAAGGTTTTGGTCGGCCTGAGGCTACAGTGGAAGACACTTGCCCAAGGTGCCACGCAGTGGGACTGAACCTGGAACCATGTGGTTCGTAAGCAAGCTACATACCACACAGCCACTCCTATGCCTAATTGAGTAGATATCCATATTAATTCTTTAGCATTTAAGCTAGTCATATCCAGCCTAAATATTTTATTTGTTTTATGCTCAAACCAGCCGGATCTGATCTCTCACAGCTACTGTGATAATGTTATTGAACTTTCAACCCAAGTCTCATGTTGGTGAAAAAGAGGTTATCAAAGTGACATCCAGCAGGGATTCCACCATAACCATTGATCTCCGGTTCACATAGACTGTATAATTAATTCAAAACAATGACAGTGTTTAGGTGCAGGAGTGGCTGCGTGGTAAGTAGCTTGCTTACCAACCACATGGTTCTGGGTTCATTCCCACTGAGTGTGGCACTTTGAGCAAGTGTCTTCTACTATAGCCTCGGGTTGACCAAGTGGATTTGGTAGACAGAAACTGAAAGAAGGCTGTCGTATATATGTATGTATGTATGTATGTATATATATATATATATATATATGTGTGTGTGTGTATGTTTGTGTGTTTGTGTTTGTCTCCCAACATTGCTTGACAACCGATGCTGGTGTGTTTATGTCCCCATAACTTAGTGGTTCGGCAAAAGGGACCGATAGAATAAGTACTAGGCTTCCAAAAAATAAGCCCTGGGGTTGCTTTGCTCAACTAAAGGCAGTGCTCCAGCATGGCCACAGTCAAATGACTGAAACAAGTAAAAGAGAAAAAGTAAATAAGCTCTACATTTGATAGAAAGATCTATATGCTAAAGGGTTAATGCAACTCTTATAATTATGCTGATCCCAGTAAAGAAAACTATCGAGCTTGTTGGTAACAGTACCTAAGGTACCCATAACTACTAGGAGTGCTTTTGCAGAAACCCTCCACAGTCTTCGCAGTTACCTCGCTAAGTCCTGGTATTTCCTTATTTTTTCCCCCGTCCTTTAACTGCTACATTCATATCAGCAAGCATAGCCACATCTAAGTTGATGCACTCTTTAGATACTTTGTCCAGGGTGATAATGTCCAGTGATCTCTCCTGAATCTCAAGCTCACTTTTGTACAGTGAAGTGCCACAAGACTTCAGACTGATTATTCTATCAAACTCTCTGTTTGGTCTTGTTACCATTCTCTGCTTACTTCAAAACTCCTGACACATTATTAGTAATTGTCCCCCACCAAGCTGAGCTTAGTTATATATGCTTTTGTTTTCCCCATTTAGTTCTTTAGTTTAACTATTGCAGTCTAAACAGTATTGTGCAATACCATGAACAATAAATAGCAGCCGTTGAATGTCATAAAAAAGTCTATCTACCAACAGCTTTGATGTCATTCAGAAACCCTGGCAACTGGCAATATACTTATCAAAGTCACCTGTTCAGATAACATCTGGTACAGGTTTTCAGAATTCAATAATTGCACAGTTAGCAGCAGATGCATCTAAGTAAATAATTACAGGTGTGGCTAAAAATACATCCATCAAGGCAAATTAAAAAAGAAATACAAAAGAAATAACACACCAGATATTGATAACCTCATCAAAACTTCTCAAACACAATACATGAAAACAAGAAGTGACTGATTCAGTATTGACGCAGACATTGATTTATCAATTTATGGTACCATCGACATCGACTCCCTCTTGGACTTGAACTCCTGTGTTTCAAATTAATCAAATATTTCTGACATCGATTGAAAGCACACAACATGGACGGTTAATGGAAGTCATCAGGATATTTTGTGCCATTCAGACCTGTTGAAGTTTGACTTTAAAGAACATAACTGTGTCTCTGAGGCATTTTTCTTACTTGTTTCATTTATTGGACTGTGGCCATGCTGGGGCACTATCCTAAAGGTTTTCTTTTTAAGCCAAACAGATTGACCTCTGTACTTATTTTTAAGCCTGGTATTTATTCTGTCGGACTATTTTGCTGAGCAACAAGTTATGGGGACATAAACAAACCAACACCAGTTGCAAAGTGGAGTATGTGTACACACACACACACACACATATAAGGTGGGCTTCCACACAGTTTTTGTCTAGCAAATTCACTTGCAATGTTCCCATACAGTGGGACTGAACCCTGTTCCACTTGGCTGCAAAGTAAGTTTCTTAACCACACACCCATGCCTGCATCTAACCACACAACCAACTTCAAGCAAGCAAACAACAAGAACTGTTTTAATCAAAAGTCTATGAAAATATAAGAATGCAAAAGAAATAAACTATCATTATCATCGTTTAACATCTGCTTTCCATGTTGGCATGGGTTGGATGGTTTGACTGAAGACTGGCAAGCCAGGGGGCTGCACCAGGCTCCAATCTGATCTGGAAAGGTTTCTACAGCTGGATGCTCTTCCTAACACCAACCACTGAGAGTGTAGTGGGTGCTTTTTACGTGCCACTGGCAGTACTGGCATCGACCACGCTTGAATGGTGCTTTTTACATGTCACCGGCATGGGAGCCAGTCAAGCAGGACTGGCAACAACCACACTCGAATGATGCTTTTTACATGCCACTGGCACAGGAGCCAGTCAGGTGGGACTGGCATCGACCATGCTCAAGTGGTGGTTTTTATGTGCCACCAGTATGGGAGCCAGTCAAGCAGCACTGGCATTGATCTTGCTCAAATGATGCTTTTTACATACCATCTGCATGGGAGCCAGTCAGGTGGCACTGACATTAACCATGCTTGAATGGTACTTTTTATGTATCACCAGCACAGGAGCCAGTCAGTCAGCACTGGCATCAACCATGCTTGAATGGTGCTTTTTACATGTCACGGGCACAGGAGCTAGTCAGGTGGCAAAAACATTATAAAAGAAAATCTGTAACATTTTTTGTTTAGCACCCTAAAACAGTGGTTCTCAACTGTTTTTTGTCTATGGAGCCCTTTGATTCCTATTTCACTCTACTAGATCCCCATAGTCATTCGATGTACAATGGGGTGCTGAAAAGTTCCTGGCTTTAACGGTATCATGAAAGGCCTGGTTGGAGGCCTAACTTTCCAAGTTCTTTTATAGGGCTTAGAAAAACTGAAGGACTGCTGTAATAAATATGTGAATCTGAGAGGGGAATATGTTGAATAAAATCATAATTAACTGCTCCTCCTGTATTTTCTTTTACCCAAAGCCAGGAACTTTTCAGCACCCCCTTTACTTTTTTACTTGTTTCAGTCATTTGACTGCTGCCATGCTGGAGCACCCCTTTAGTCGAGCAAATCGACCCCAGGACTTATTCTATCATACTCTTTTGCTGAACCGCTGAGTTACAGGGCCGTAAACACACCACCATTGGTTATCAAGTGATGTTAGGGGGACAAGCACAGACACACAAACATATACACACATATATATAACGGGCTTCTTCCAGTTTCCGTCTACCAAATCCACTCACAAGGCTTTTGGTCGACCCGAGGCTATAGTAGAAGACACTTGCCCAAGGTGCCACGCAGTGGGACTGAACCCGGAACCATGTGGTTGGTAAGCAAGCTACTTACCACACAGCCACTCCTGCGCCTTATTATATAAAAAAAATCCTGTGGTATTTTTATGATTAAACATTATTAAGAATTGCATAAAAAAAACACTATAAAATATTTTATGTTTTGTAGAAGTAAGTACAAGCAATTTATTGCTTATAAATTTTAACAACAAAATCTTATTTGGACCCTGGTTTAGAAGTACAGCACTAAAGGATATCAAAGTTAAAACTAAAGAACTGAATACTTAAATCAATTTAATAAATGACTGAATATTAATTAGCACATCTTTCTTAACTTGAATGTGTCATTTTGAATACTGATAGATATTAGGTGTTATAAAAAGTATAGATATGATTTATGTTATTTATAGGACCTAATGTCTATACAAGAGGATATCTCACGAAGATTACTGCAGTCTATGCTGTTCTTAACAACATATCCGTGTTAAGTTGGACGTTCTAATTAACATTCATTACAAAGAATGCTTCTGTTGCTAATAGCTACTTTGCTACTAAAGGCACAAGGCTTGAAATTTGTGGGGAGGGGTCAGTCAGAGACATTGATCCCAGTGTGTAACTGGTACTTTATTCATTGATCCTGAAAGAACAAACAGCAAAGTTGAACTCAGCAGAACTTGAACTCAGAAAGTAAAGACAGATGCAATGCCACTAAGCATTTTGCCGGACATGCTAATGATTCTACCAGCTCGCTGCCTTAATAGCTAATCTAATATAATAAATGCAAAAACTAATTTCTGTGTGTCAGTGTGTCACACTTCGGTCCCCTCTTTCACTATTCATTGACACTTCTACTATTGCTCATACTGGGGTGAGAGCATAGATACAAAATTTAGGGAGAGTTGATGATGTTTTTATTAAAACTAGTATTGTTGATGGTGACAGTGGGAGTAATAATAAGAGAGAGAGAGAAAGAGTGGGTATGTGAGAGAAAGAGGGACTGGACACTGAACTAACATAATGACCGATGGTAATGGGGTGATAGTAATAGTATGAACTGTAGAGGCGGAGGCGGCAGTGATGATGGTGTGGTGGTAGCTGAGGTGGTCAGAGAGCAAGTGATGTGAAAGACATTGGTGATGGTGGTGGAGGGGAAAGCAGCAAAGTAAAAGGTATTGATGGTGGTGGCATTAGAAGTCTGAATGGTGTGTGTATGGCAGATATGGTGACGATGATGGTGGTATTGTTGTTTATCATGCAGCTTTACAATAAGTTCCAAGTTGACAAATTATATCATTGTTTTGACGAAAATTGTTCAATGCTTGAAAAATATTGGTCAAGTTTAATAAAATTTAATATGTACTCAATACATGAAGTGTCATTGTTGGGCCCAAGGCCTAATGAAGAGCCCTCCACAGGAGCTAGTTCAAAAGTCATCCTATCAGGTGGCTTTTAAGCTCGTTAATAATAAATGGATATTTTAAAAACAAACTCAGTTAGATATAAACCTTCTTTTCAAAATTCTAACATTGTTTCTTTTTGTATAAAATTTAAGTGAATGAAATATGAAAAATTATATGAAATGAAATATAAAATTATATTATAAAAGATTGAAGAGTTTATCCCTACAAAATTTAATAAAGAAACATTGTATTTATAGAACAGGGGTTAAATAAAAAAACCCAAATTTACTAACAGGTGTGAATATGGTTGTGTTGTTAAGAAGCTTGCTTTGCAACCATGTAGCTTTGAGTTCAATCCCACAGTGCGGCACTTTGGGCAAGTGTCTTTTACTACATCCTGGGCTGACCAATACCTTGTGAGTGAATCTGGTAGATGGAAACCTGTCATAAACATGTATGTGTGTGTGTGTGTGTGAGACATTGTGTTTGTCTCTTCCCCACCATTTGACAGTTGATGTTGGTCCCTGTAACTTAGCAGTTCAGTGAGAGAGATTGATATAATAAATACCAGACTTCAAAAAAAAAAGTAAGTGCTGGAGTTGATTTGTTCTGCCAAACCCTTCAAGGCAGTGCCCCAGCATGGCCTCAGTCCAATAACTAAAACAAATAAGAGAAAAAGAAAGGAAGATAGATAACATCTTGCTCATAAGAAAGAGAGCTACTCCTATCAGCTCCACCATCTCAGAAGTCCTTAAGTAGGAGTCGATAATTTTCAGTGCAGGAAACAGTCATAGCAGTATCTGTGAAATGAGCAATTTTAATAACACATTACTGTAAAATGCAGCTGGTCTACTCTGTAAAGTGGTTGGCATTAGGAAGGGCATCCAGCCATAAACTGCTCGACAAAGCAGACCTAGCCAATGTAAGTGCTACATAAAAAGCATCCAGTCCAGTTTAAAGTGGTTGGCATTAGGAAGGGCATCCAGCCATAAGATGCCCACCAAAGCAGACCTAGCTGATGTAGGTGCTATATAAAAAGCATCCAGTCCAGTTTAAAGTGGTTGGCATTAGGAAGGACATCCAGCCATAAGATGCCCACCAAAGCAGACCTAGCTGATGTAGATGCTATATAAAAAGCATCCAGTCCAGTTTAAAGTGGTTGGCATTAGGAAGGGCATCCAGCCATAAGATGCCCACCAAAGCAGACCTAGCTGATGTAGATGCTATATAAAAAGCATCCAGTCCAGTTTAAAGTGGTTGGCATTAGGAAGGACATCCAGCCATAAAAAGCATGCCAAAACAGTGGAGCATGGCGCAGTCCTCTGGCTTACCAGCTTCTGACAAGTTGTCCAACCAATGCCAGGATGCAAGATGGACATTAAATGGTGATGGTGATGATGACAACATTTGTTGGTGACTGCATTTTTACCAACTTCGACTCAATGGCACTGACCAATGCATAATCAAAATGGAACTCAGCATTAAACAATTAAAAAGAACATGTGCAGGCAAGATTGTGTGGTTAAGAAGTTCACTTTGTAACCACAGGGTTTTAGGTTCAGTCCCAATGTGTGACACCTTGGGCAAGTGTCTTTTTGGGCTGACCAATGCCTTATGGGTGATTTTGATAGCTGGAAACTATATAGAAGCCCACCAAGTATGTGTATGGTTATGTGTGTGCATGCGCACAAGTATGTATGTGTTTGTTCCCTCTACCACTGCTTTGTAACTGGTGTTGCTTTGTTTATGTCACTGTAACACTGGTCTGGCAAAAGAGATTGACAGAATAAGTACCAGACTTTAAAAATAGCATTGGGTTGACTTAAAATGCTTCAAGGTGGTTCTCCAGCTTGGCTGTAAGTTCAATGAGTGAAGCAAGTAAAAGAAAAGGTAAAAAAAACAAAAAAACTTAAAATTTCTTAGCAAATTTTTAGAAATATAAAAAGATCAAGTTCGACACAGAACACTCAGATATCAACCGACACCATAGAAGACTACCACTTGAACACAAAACACAACCATACACAAAACACAAATCTTTAAATAACTGGCTGAAACATGCGAAAACCTGTTTTTACTTTTGCAGATATTTTATATACTAAGTAACTAAATAGTTAAATCAATACTATAAACAAGGCAAGAAAAAAAAAAAGAGATGACAAATATTTCTGTAGCTATATTTAATCAATAGTTTAATGTTTTTTATTATTATTATTATTATTATTATCACTCAGTAGTCTTAATTTTATCACGTGCTTTCATGGCACTAACATGCGCAGCTCTGTGTGCCTTGGGTATGTGCTGTGGTTTGTTGTGGTGCTCTTATTTTTACTGTATTGAAAGTGTTTTATGTAGGATGCGTGTGGTGCCTAGTAGTGCTATTTTCTGTATGTTATATATATTCGTAAGTCCTGGTGTTTTTGTTATGTATTTGAATATTTTTTTATCATCAGAGGCAGGAGTGGCTGTGTGGTAAGTAGCTTGCTTACCAACCACATGGTTCTGGGTTCAATCCCACTGCTTGGCACCTTGGGCAAGTGTCTTCTACTATAGCCTCGGACTGACCAAAGCCTTGTGAGTGGATTTGGTAGATGGAAACTGAAAGAAGCCTGTCGTATATATGTATGTATATATTATATATATATATATATATATGTATGTGTGTGCATATGTTTGTGTGTCTGTGTTTGTCCCCCCAACATCGCTTGACAACCAATGCTGGTGTGTTTACATCCCCGTAACTTAGTGGTTCGGCAAAAGAGTATGATAGAATAAGTACTAGGCTTCCAAAAATAAGTCCTGGGGTTGATTTGCTCAACTAAAGGACGATGCTCCAGCATGGCCGCAGTCAAATGACTGAAACAAGTAAAAGAGTATACTTAAGGTGCCCACTATGATAGGAATTGTTTCTGCTTTTAGACTCCACATCCAGGTTACCTCTATTTGCAGGTCATTGCATTTTGAAAGTTTCTCCATTTCTTTTAGAGAAATTATTATTATTAAGGCGGCGTGCTAATGCTCAACAGCATTTCACCCATCGCTACCTTCTGAGTTCAATTTCCGCCAAGGTCAACTTTGCCTTTCATCCTTTTGGGGTCGTTAAAATAAGTACCAGTTATGCACCGGGGTCGATGTAATCAACTTAATCCCCTTCCCCAAGCTGCCCCTGTGGCAAAAATTTGAAATCCTTATTGTTATTATTATTATTATTATTATTATAAAGGTAGTGAGCTGGCAGAATTGTTAGCACACTAGGCAAAATGCTTAGCAGCACAGTGTCTGTCCTGGTCTTCTTAGCCCACTTGTATGTTTCATATAACTCATAACGTCTCCAATGTTTTGAATTACCCGTGAAACTTTTGTGTCATCTGCATACCTTGTGATCGTGGCTCTCTGTATGGCTGAGGGCATAGCTGGGAGGACCATTATAAACAATAGTGGTCCCAAAACAGTGCCTTGCAGAACCCCACTCACTATTTGCATGACACTGGAGGTGGCTCCATTAGCTACTACTGAAGACAATGAATTAGCTTAAGTTTGTACTCAATTTTTTATTTATTTTGTGTGTGTGTGCTCATGCATGCAGTCTGACATGCATAAATTGAGATTTCTTAAAGCTATAACCACAACAAAGAGTTACTTGCTATGTTAAGCTCACCACTTACTGGTTGATCTTCTCCGTTTCTTTGTTACGTTAAAATGTTTGTATTTTCTCTTTACCTTCTCTTCTCTCCCTCCCTTCCTCCGTCTCTCTCTCATGGAAAAGATTAAAATTTAAAAAATTCATTTTTTCAAGTCAACCAGGAATGAAGTTGCTATTGATGGTACATAGCCACACTAAATGCTAATTTGTAGCATAGCTTTACTGGCACTTGTGCCGGTGGCATGTGAATAAACATTCGAGTGAGGTCATTGCAAGTGCTGCTGGACTGGCTCCTTTGTAGGTGGCATGTAAAAAACACCATTTGAGCGTGGTCGTTGCCAGTACTGCCTGACTGGCCCTCGTGCCGGTGGCACGTAAGAGCCTCCACTACACTCTCAGAGTGGTTGGTGTTAGGAAGGGCATCCAGCTGTAGAAACTCTGCCAGATCAAGAATGGAGCCTGGTGCAGCCATCTGGTTTGCCAGTCCTCAGTCAAATCGTCCAACCCATGCTAGCATGGAAAGCAGATGTTAAACGATGATGATGATGATATATTTATAGACATACATATATATATATATATATACACACATAAATATATGCACAAGGCAGTAGTTGAGCAAGTGTCTTGTTTGTGCATGGTGCAAAAGATTGTGAAGCAGCTGATCTGGCTGCATCAAGTGCAAAAAAGGAACCTTGCCCACTACTGTGCAAGACCACAACAATCAATGGATACGGGATGGCCTCCCCTAATGCCTGCGCAGTCATAAAGCCAATATTTTAACTAAATACTGAGGGCCTGTTGCAACAAAAGCAAAATTTTTTTCCTGAGAGACCTTGCTGCATGCAATCAAGCCCTATGCATAGCACTTGTGGAAACTCATCTGAGTCCTGATATAGAGGATGCAGAAGTACATGTACCAAAACATACCATACTGCGAACAGACAGAAGGGAAAGGAGCCATGGTGGAGTTGCTATATACATCCGTGAAGACCTCACACCCAAGGTCTTGCTGTCATACTCAAATTCAGTATGTGACACTCTAATTGTCATGCGGTGGTGCATCCGGAATCTGCCCCCTTGAGCAGTTGCACATATTGCACCTCAACTCCTTGCCTCTGCAGCGAGTTCAGCACTGCATTGGTTTCAATGTTGTCGAAGGGTTTCTCAGTCTACAAATGCAACACAAAGAGGCAGCTTGTACTCATTCGCTCGTTCAAGCAGTTGTGTTAGAGTAAATATATGGTCCATCGTGCTGTAGTTCTTCTGGAAGCTGGCTTGCTCCCTTGGTTGTTGTTCGTCGAGATGACGTGACAACCTGTTCAGAATTATCTTTGTGAACAGCTTGTACACATGAGACAGCAGGCATATGGGCCAATACTTCCCTAGATCTTCTTTATCACCCTTCTTATGTAGCAGGATGGTATTTGACTCTTTTCACTGCAAGGGAATTCTTCCCTCATCCAGATAGTGTGAGAATCGCTCAGCGAGGATTTTCCAGTGCTGCTCTCTGCCTGACTTTAACGACCTCTGATGTTATACTATCTTTCCCTGGCACCTTTCTGTTTTTCATCGAGCTCGACATGAAAAGCTCTGCAGTAGGTCTCAAGATGAACTGCATGAAAATGAAGTTCATGTGGTCAGACATGCGGTCAGAAGGATGTCGTCATGGAGTATGCGCGCAGTAGGTTTGGATGGGCTACACGTCGCCTGGCTCACCGATGGTCGGTGGACCCACACAGTTGATGAGTGGTGCCCACGCGAGCAGAAATGACCACTCAGAAGGCCTCCACGACGGTGGAGTTATGATTTCAGGAGGGTGATTGGGATCACGTGGATGAGAAAGGCGATATCCAGAGAGGAGTGGTGTCAAATGGATGCCCGACAGACTGGTCAGTCAAGGTGATCAAGATGATTATCATGCTAGAATGGACATATTGCAATATATAGAACTAAGTACTCCACAGCATTGTATTTTTAATTTCATCTAAGTTCTAAAAGAAAACAATATTAACACATGGGTGCGTTTGGAAGCTTATAACTGGAGGGGCATGAAATGATATACATTCATGAGAGTAAAAACATGTGAGATAAGGCATGATCAACTGGAAGCAATGTGAATAAATAAGAATCATGTTTGACAGATGAACATTAGAGTTAATCTGAATACTTGAGATAACCCTTTCATTACCAACAACGCTGAAACCAGCTCTGGCTCTGTAGTACAAATATCTTGCTTTCATAAGTTTTGAATTAAAATCTTCCACCAGACCTTAGTTACAATTTATGTTCCTGACACTAGCTGAATGATAACTAAGTTATTTTACTAAATTCTTTGTTATATTTAAAATTAATTAAAAGAAACACAAAGCACCTCAACAGAAATATGGTAACAAAAGGGTTAAAGTATGTAATAGAGAAACAATTCATAACCATTTTGATAACAACCTGGCTGAAACCAGCTCTGGCTCTTAGTACAAATGTCTTGTTTTCATGGGTTTTGAATTAAAATCTTCCACTAAACCTTAGTCACAATTTATGTTCCTAATACTAGCTTAATGATAACTTAGTTATTTTACTAAATTCTTGGTTATATTTAAAATTAATTGAAAGAAACACAGAGCATCACAAAATAAATACAGCAACGAAAGGGTTAAACTAACTGAATCTACTTGCAAACTCCCATATACAGCCTTTATTTGAATGACTTTTGAAAGATCTTGCCATATACATACATATACATTTATAGAACACTAATGTACATACATTTGTATATGCATACATATATCTATCTAAACATGCACTCACATTTTTTACTCTTGTGAATGTAACCTTTTGTATTTCCATGTTCTTTATCAATGGGATGTGTAATGTCAGTGTGCATACATAATAGAGTGTAAGCACCTTGAGAGAAAAGTCAGACATAAGAAGCATCAGATGTGGTGTGCATGAGAGACGACTGTGCTGGTATGGTCATGTGTTGCGTATGGATGAGGAGAGCTGTGTGAAGAACTGTCACACCCTAACAGTGGAGGGAACGTGTGGAAGAGGTAAACCCAAGAAAACACAGATTGAGGTGGTGAAGCACGACCATCAAATGTTGAGCCCCACAGAGACAACGACAAGCAACCGAGACCTTTGGAGACGTGCTGTGCTTGAGAAGACCCGGCAAGCCAGGTGAGATTGAAAGCACCCTTCAATCATTGGGCAATATGCTGTGCTTGTGAAGACCTGTTGAATTGAGTGAAATTGTAGTCATGGCCAACACCAGTGCCATCTGATTGGCACCCATGCTGGTAGCACATAAAAAGCACCATTTGAGCATCGCCGATGCTGGTGCCACCTTACTGGTACTTGTGCTGGTGGCACATAAAAAGCACCATTTGAGAATGGGTGATGCTAGTGCCACCTGACTGGCTCCCATGCCAGTGGCACATAAAAAGCACCATTTGAGAATGGGTGATGCTAGTGCCACCTGACTGGCTCCCATGCCAGTGGCACATAAAAAGCACCCAGCTGTAGAAACTTTGCAAAATTAGATTGGAGCCTGGTGCAGCCTCCTGGCTTGCCGGTCCTCAGTCAAACCGTCCAAACCATGCCAGCATGGAAAGCAGATATTAAACAACAACGATGGTGATCATATATATAGCACATCTGAAAGAAAGGGCCACGGAGTTCAGCATAAAGTGGAAGACCCTAAAAAGATGAAAACTGTACTTCAGTAGCAGCAGGAAGGGCAGATTATGCCTGGCTGACAAGACGGCAATTTTAAAAGGGACCCAACGCCCGGATGTTTAATCCTTGCCCTTTCACCGAAGCCCTTGAGCCCAGCAAAAAGAGATTGACCAAAGCACACACCAATGCACAACCCTATAAGGCAGACACCCAACAAAGTAAACTCTTCTACCACCCCAACACATACCCCTTCACACAAATTGTACCCCAACATATACACAGACCACCCCCATACACACATTACACACCATATGCTAACATAAACATCCTCCCCCACAACTTTATCATTTACAGAAAGAAAACAAACCAATGAACACAGCTATATATACCTACACCCCTGGAAAAAATTATACATATTACACCGCTGCACATACCACACACTCCATCTCCGCGGGAGCACCACATTAACTCTGATGAGCATGAAGTTATATAATCAGATTGTTACCTAATACTCGATTGTATTCTTTACGTGAAACTGATTAGTAAGATCAGCCGTGATGGATATTTAATACTATACATATCAGATATATATATATATCTTGTTTGTTGTTAGCACAACGTTTCGGCTGATATACCCTCCAGCCTTCATCGGGTGTCTTGAGGAAATTTCAAGCCTGGGTTCTCATTCTTAAGGTATTTTTCAATGTTGTTGTTGTTGTTGTTATTATTATTATTATTATTCAGGTCACTGCCTGGAATCAAACTCGGAATCTGGGTTAGTCGCCTGCACTCTTAACCACTACGCCATATGCGCAGGCATATGGCGTAGTGGTTAAGAGTGCGGGTGACTAACCCCAAGATTCCGAGTTTGATTCCAGGCAGTGACCTGAATAATAATAATAATAATGATAATAATAGTAATAATAATAATATCCAAAATTTCCCCAAGACACCTGATGAAGGCTGGAGGGTATATCAGCCGAAATGTGTTAACAACAAACAAGATGAGGACAAATATCCGTCAATTGTAAATAATGTACATAATTCCTCATCTCTTAAATATAGAACTGTATTATATATATATATATATATATAGAGAGAGAGAGAGAGAGGGGGGGATAGAGTCTGTGTTTGTCTCCCCACCATCGCTTAACAACGAATGTTGGTGTGTTTACGTCCCCATAACTTAGCAGTTAAGCAAAAGAGACAGAGAGAATAAGCACAAGACTTACAAAGAATAAGTCCTGGGGTTGATTTGTTCGACTACAAGGCATGACCGCCGTCAAATAAAAGAATATATATGTGTTTATGAGGGCCAGGTCATCAGCATAGAGGAGCCCCCAAGATGGGTTGCCCCTGGGAGCTCCTCTATGCTGATGACCTGGCCCTCATAGCAGAATCACTACCGGAACTAGAAAAGAAATTTCAGGTGTGGAAGCTAGGTTTAGAATCAAAAGGCATTACAGTCAATGTAGCAAAGACCAAAGTTCTAGTAAGTAGGAAGGCAAACACACCACACACCCCTTCAAGCAGGTGGCCCTACTCGATTTGTAGAAAAGGTGTGGGTAGAAACTCCATAAGATGTACCCAGTGTAAGCTATAGACACATAAGAGGTGCAGCACCATCAAAGGAAAATTAACCGAGAAGATAGCTTTTATGTGCGGCAGATGCACAGGTGCAATAGACACCATTGATACTCAGAAAACAGATTCCATTATACTCCTGGGGGAGAAACTAGAAGTAGTTGATAGTTTCTGCTACCTAGGTGACCAAGTTAGTAGTGGGGGTGGATGCTCAGAGAGTGTTACCACTAGAATAAGAATAGCCTAGGCAAAGTTTAGAAAGCTCCTACCCCTACTGGTGACAAAGGGTCTCTCGCTCAGAGTGAAAGGTAGATTGTACGACGCATGTGTGCGAACTGCTATGCTGCCCGGTAGTGAAACATGGGCTGTGACTGCAGAGGACATGCGTAGGCTTGAAAGAAATGAAGCTAGCATGATCCGCTGGATGTGTAATGTCAGTGTGCATACACGACTGAGTGTAAGTGCCCTGAGAGAAATGCTGGACATAAGAAGCATTGGATGTGGCGTGCAAGAGAGACGTCTGCGCTGGCATGGTCATGTACTATGGATGGATGAGGAGAGATGTGTGAAGAAGTGCCACTCCCAAACAGTTGAAGGAATCCGGGGTAGAGGTAGACCCAGGAAGACATGGGATGAGGTGGTCAAGAATGACCTTCGAATGTTGGCTCTCACAGAAGCAATGACGAAAGACCGAGACCTCTGGAGATATGCTGTGATTGCGAAGACCCGACAAATAACATGAGTTCATGGCTGTTTCCTGCGCCAGCTTCACATAGAAGCCCCAGCCCATCCAAAGTACTTTGGATTGCAGGACGTCCTGCTGTGCTTGAAGAGACTTATTGAGTCAAGTACATCAACATAAAAAAATCAAAAAATCAAATGGAAATTGTAGTTGTGATACCCGTGCCAGTGGCACGTAAAAAGCACCAACCGATTGTGGCCGTTGCCAGCCTCCCCTGGCACCTGTGCCGGTGGCACATAAAAAGCACCCACTAAACTCACTGAGTGGTTGGCGCTAGGAAGGGCATCCAGCTGTAGAAACACTGCCACATCAGACTGGAGCCTGGTGCAGCCTCCTGGCTTCCCAGATCCCGGTCAAACCGTCCAACCCATGCTAGCATGGAAAACGGACGTTAAACGATGATGATGATTAAGTATATTTGTGTATATATAACATATACATGCACACAAAAACACACGCATAGATAAACAGCAAATATTTCGACATCAGTGATTCAGCTGAAAAAAAAAGTACGAAAATTGCCAAACAAATACTTTATGTTTTGATATACCTTCGAAGGATGATAGCCGATTATTTGGTAATTTTTCAGAGTAACACACGCATGATTTTCACGAAAGAAAAAAAATCGGATTTTTTGTGTGGAATCAAGTACCCTGACCTCCTAATATGCTGCAAATCCATTATTTTGGTTGGGGAAAGGGGTATCCCCGTTCCCGGATTCATTGGAATTTTTTTTCCGTTGAATGAATTCCTGTGACATTCTAATATGCTACAAAACCCTTTTGGGGGGGGTCCGAAAAACGGAGTGGGGGTGAGGTACAAGCCTCGGGTTAGGATTAGGGTTTTAAGGTTAGGGATAGGGAATTCCGTCCCGGTTTCATTGAATTTTTTTTTTTTTTTCCTTAGTGAAAATCAGGCTGGTGAAAAGATTAATGAGGGTGGGGGTGGATGAAATTTCCGAGGCTTCAACCTGACCCCACTCCCTTTTTCGCCCCCCCCCCCAAGAGTTTTGTAGCATATTAGGATGTCACAGGAATTCTCCCCCTCCCCTCCTTTTCCCAACCAAAATAAAGAAGGGATTTGTAACATATTAGGAGGTCGGGGTACTTGATTCCATGCAAAATATCCGAGTTGTTTTTTTTTTCTTCGTGAAAATCGTGCGGGTATTACTCTGAAAAATTACCGATTATTTTTTCTCATATTGTAAGATTGCATATTACAAACCCATATTTTGGGTGTCTGTTTAAGTAATTTGGCGCCAAAGGCATTCACTGTCTCAATACAAATTGTTTGTTTACTTCTTTCTATCAACAAAGCATTTTATCGGTAAACAGTTCTGTCTCTCTAGTTCTGGTCAGTCAAATCTGGATAGTATGTTAAGGGCACCATCATAAGACATGGCGTGCCTTACAAATAAACACACACATACACAACAGAGGATGGGTATGCAGTTAAGGTGTTCAATTCTTGACTACGTGGGTCTGGACTAAGCCCCAGCGAGAGAACTGTAAACAGATGAAATGCTTTGTAAACAGAAAAAAAAAAAGGAACGAACAATTTGTATGTACACAGTGTACACTTCTGGCGCCGAATTACTTGAACACCAACGAAAATAGGCGTGTCATAGCAATCTTACAACGAGGGAAAATAATCGGCTATCCTGCCTTTTGAGTTTGGCAGACAGAAAATGTACAAAGCCTGTATGTACGTGTGTTTGAGTGTATGTATTTGTGTGTATATATGAGTGTGTGTGTGTGCAGACTTGTGTCTGAAAAGCATTTTATCTGTCAATAGTCACCCTTCTTTGTTTCTCTGTCTCTCTCACCAGGTACCCATGTATCTCCACTACAGCAAGACACCTGTTTCTGCCTCTCTGCCACACTCTAACCTTTCATCATCTGGCAGAAGACCACCTCCTACAATTCCACAACCCCTGTCAAAGGATCTCTGTTTTGCAAGTTACTTGATGACCCTGTCAGTGTTGGTACCATGTAAGAAGCATCCAGTTCACACTGTAAAGTGGTTGGCATTTGGAAGGGCATCCAGCTGTAAAAAAAAAAAAAAAACATGCCAAAACTGACTATGCCTGTGCTGGCGCCACATAAAAAGCATTCAGTCCACTCTGTGGAGTGGTCGGTGTTAGGAAGGGCATCCAGCCATAAAAACCGTGCCAAAACAGACAGCAAAACATAGTGCAATCTTCTGCCCAGCCAGCACCTGTCAAACTGTCCAACCCATGCCAGCATGGAACGTGGACGTTAAATAATGATTATGATGATAAAATCTTACGATGAGGGAAAATAATCTGAAAGTGAGAAGAAAACGTATGTAAATAATCCAGGCGTAGGAGTGGCTGTGTAGTAAGTAGCTTGCTAACCAACCACATGGTTCTGGGTTCAGTCCCACTGCGTGGCACCTTGGGTAAGTGTCTTCTACTATAGCCTTGGGCCGACCAAAGCCTTGTGAGAGGATTTGGTAGACGGAAACTGAAAGAAGCACGTCGTATATATATATATATATATATGTATATATATATATATATATATATATATATATTATATATATATATATATATATATGTCTGTGTTTGTCCCCCCCCCAACATCACTTGACAACTGATGCTTGTGTGTTTACGTCCCTGTAACTTAACGGTTCAGCAAAAGAGACCAATAGAATAAGTACTTGGCTTACAAAGAATAAGTCCTGGGGTTGATTTCCTTGACTAAAGGCGGTGCTCCAGCATGGCCGCAGTCAAATGACTGAAACAAGTAAAAGAGTAAAGAGTATTTGTATAGATCAGGGATTCTCACCCTAGAGTCCACATAAGATTTTTGGTGGTTCACACAGCCAAATAATAAATTGAGGATCTACGATAATATTTTAAGGGCCCCTGAAAAAACATTTGAAAAAACAAAATTCACAAGATCCGATTTTTTCGTCATAACTTCTATATATATATATTGATTTTTTCTTCTACAGAATCCCACGTTTTTGGTTATGGAGATTCCGATTCTGAAAAAATTTTTTTATAAATCGCATTTTCAAAATTTAGTTATGTTATCGAAGTTTTTTTTTATAGATTTGGCTGTTATTTCTAGCATGTGGATAGCCTGCTGAAGGCCTGAGGGTATATACTCTTTTACTTGTTTCAGTCATTTGACTGCGGCCATGCTGGAGCACCGCCTTTTAATCGAGCAACTTGACCCCGGGACTTATTCTTTTGTAAGCCCAGTACTTATTCTATCGGTCTCTTTTGCCGAACCGCTAAGTGACGGGGGACGTAAACACACCAGCATCGGTTGTCAAGCAATGCTAGAGGGACAAACAGACACACAAACATATACACACACATACATACATATATATACATATATACGACAGGCTTCTTTCAGTTTCCGTCTACCAAATCCACTCACAAGGCATTGGTTGGCCCGGGGCTATAGCAGAAGACACATGCCCAAGATGCCGCGCAGTGGGACTGAACCCGGAACCATGTGGCTGGTTAGCAAGCTACTTACCACACAGCCACTCCTGCGCCTATATATTCTTGTTTTTTTTTTCTTGTTGAAAAATTGAAATCTTACAAACAAATTTTTTCCAGAATCGTAATCTTCGTATTTTTCTACGTATTTCGCAAAAAAAAAAAAAAAAAAAAAAAAAACGCCCCCAAAAAATGGAAAAAGTGAAAAATGACGGAAAAATCGTATCTTGCGAATTTTCCGAATTCCCCTCCCCCATCCGCCAGGGTCGTCAGTGAACATTTGCTTTTACATATTTGTTTTCTACACACTTATTAACACACCCCACCACCAGGATGGTTATTTTTTTTTTGTTTTGTTCCCGTGTGAGGATCTTTATACTGACCGAACTTCCTAGGTGTAATCTCATGGTCATTCATGACCAAACGGGATCTTTACCCTTTTCCCCTGCTAGATATTAGCAACCACACTGGTCCTCGACGAAAACCTGCACTACCGCACCTCCTCATAGATTCTTTCCCTTGTCTACTGGCATGGAGCTGACCCCACCCCCACAGGATTTGAAGTACTGCCTGGTACATGGATGTTAGACGTAGATGTATGATGATGATGATTTATATATTTTTAGTGAAAAGACCACACAAAAATAATTACTGCAGACTTAATGATGATGATAATGATGATAAAAGCGATGGTGTTAACTCCTTAGTTGATGACAATCAAGGCAATGATTAGCCAAATTTTCGACATATAGACTGCGATAAAATAATGAAAGATAAATGTAATCAATCTATCTACACTCACGATCGCGCGCATGCATATATATATATAAACATACAAAACAATTCTAAATTGCGGCAACGAAACATCGTCAATTTTATTAAAAAATATTAATTTTCTGAAAGTTAAAAGGCAACAAACTCGAGGGTGTACACTTGTGTAGGAATGCACAACGCAAGGCATTCGATACAGAGTATGTACGTATGTGCCAAAAAAAGAAAAGAGTTTGTGTGAGATTTGGCTGTTATTTCTAGCATGTAGATAGCCTGTTTAAAGGCCGTAGAATCGGGGATGGGAGGGGGTTGGGTAATTTTTTTTTGGGGGGGGGGGTAGCGGGAGGAGATTGAAAATGTACAAACAGTTTGTTTTCAGAATCGTAATCTCTGTATTTCTCTACGTATTTCACACCCAAGTTTCTGAGAAAAAGTAAAAAATCAAAAAAAATCAAGAAATGGCAGAAATTTTGAAGTCGCGATTTTTGCCTTTTATTTATTTTTTTTTTTTTAGAATCGGAATCTCCATAGCCGAAAACGTGAGTTTCCGTAAAAAAAAAAAAATGAAGTGGGAAGTGGGCGGGTCACGTCTCCGTCATGTGCGCCGCCCGGGGTTGTAGTTGAAGAGACTTGCTCGATGTGCCATACATTGGGAATGAACTCGAAAATCATTTAGCTGGAAACCAAACTTCTTACCACACGACTTACGCCCTCGCCTACGCATTTCATAATATACTATTATTCTCGTTTAAACTAATTACACAAAGGGCCCTTTCAAATGAACGTACACACACTTACTCTCTTTTTACTCTTTTACTTGTTTCAGTCATTTGACTGCGGCCATGCTGGAGCACCGCCTTTAATCGAGCAACTCGACCCCGGGACTTATTCTTTTGTAAGCCCAGTACTCATTCTATCGGTCTCTTTTGCCGAACCGCTAAGTAACGGGGACATAAACACACCAGCATCGGTTGTCAAGCAATGCTAGGGGGACAAACACAGACACACACACGCATATATATATATATATATATATATATAATATATATATATATACATATATACGACGGGCTTCTTTCAGTTTCCGTCTACCAAATCCACTCACAAGGCTTTGGTCGTCCCGAGGCTATAGTAGAAGACCCTTGCCCAAGGTGTCACGCAGTGGGACTGAACCCGGAACCATGTGGTTGGTAAACAAGAAACTTACCACACAGCCACTCCTGCGCCTTTATAAACATTTCTGTTTATAAAAAAATTAATTTTGTTAATTGTTACCAGCTGATAATAGTGCTTTCATTTTCTCTATGAAAGTATCTTCAGTGTTTGCATTAACTCCCCCTGGTTTGAAGGCGGGACCTCAATGTTACGTCTATACCGCAAAGGAATGTAACTATTACCACAAGGTATTTAAACCAGCACTCGACCCGGATATGTACGGTGTGAGGTGTAATACCATACACTTTCTTTTTGTGTGCGTGTGTGTGGTGGTGGTGGTGGGGAGGAGAAATGGTTAATGTAATAAAGTGTAAACAGCTGGCACTTTTTCTTTGATTCCGGAAGAATGAAAGACAAAATTAAACCGGACAAATTTTAAACTCATTGCAAACGGGTGTTATTACTGCATAAATCGCATAACTAAATCTTGGTGCAATTTTTTCTTCCTTCATAGTTTTAGCTTTGCTCCGCGTGTAAGTCGCACCCCAGTATTTTCAGATAAAATCAGGCACAAATCGGTGTAACGTATACACGAGTAAATACGGCAACTGTTCAGAATTTAGTGCAACAAGAGCTGTGATTGTTGTTCGATATCCACTAATTCCGGGAAATACGAGACCGACAACCAGTTTAGATTTTCGTTTGCATTTTCAGTTTAGATAACCGTGTCTCTTTTATTCAAATGATTAATTCTTTTTGACGAAGTCGTAACTAACCTAATTTCTTTTCTATCATACAAACGTGATATGATGTGATTCGACGCCTATTCAAGGAAACGAATAACCACTGAACTATGAATGTCGGAATAAATACTAATATAATTGATTCTATATTCATATTGCATAACCTTCCACGTGGAAATACAATAAGCACTTTCTCCTTCGAATTTTTAATCCACCACTTTTTCGATCTCTAATATACATTTGTTTAATTGTCTATATGTGTGTGTGTGTGGATAGATAGATAGATAGATAGATAGTTAGATAATTAAAGTTAGATAGAATGATAGATAGATACTAATCAATATTAAGAATGGTCTCAGTTCTCAACCACAGAAACTTGAATTAAAAGCATATGAAAAAATCGTCGTGTAGTATGAATTAAGTCAGAGGGCCAAGTGATGGATTATCAGGGATCTTTTGCAACAACTAAAGCATTAAGAAGTATTTGCTTTATTCAAATAAAGACCGCAACTCCGGTTTAGATTCTCAGCTGGACCTATTATATTTTCGTCCGCACGTAAAACAGAGCCGCCTTACCCACTTCTCTGTTCCCTAGGAACCTATCTATGTACAAAAAAAAAAAAAAAGAATATCTTTTAAAAGATGATCGATTTCGAACGATAAAATCTTTCTTCACTTACTTTATTTGTTTTCAAATTCACACACAATATCTGACCGGCTGGTTTATTGTTTTTTTCGACTTCAGGAGCAACAACGTAAAAACAACCTGATTTATCAAAGACAGGGCCTTCTGAGCCGAGAACATCTGATGCTACTTTGGTAAATAAAGGTTCATCGACTGGTATAGTTTCCATGGTCTCTCGCACTTGACGACGTCCGTAACATAGGACTTCAACGTTGCAATATGTTGATACAAATGTCTCTTACTCTATCTTCCTCACTTTGTCACCACCCTTCCTCACTCTCTGGTCTTACTCTCATTTCCATATTCTCTCTCTCTCTTCTCTCTCTCTCTCTCTCCCTCTAATTTCTCATTAATTCACATCGCTCCTTACGCAGCTTTTACATTTTTTCCGTTCACACACCCTTTTGGTTTTATTTTGTTCATTTCATTCTTCTTTCATTCTTTTTAATTTTTCCTATTTTTTCTGTCATTTCACTACCCCCTCTCTTTCTCACTCACTCATTACTCCTCTTTCATTATTATTTAAATATTTCTCATCATTCACCGGCGTCATCTCTTCTTACACATGTCTAGTCTACAAGAAACAGCAAACTACGAGGAAACTAATGATGGTTTCGTAACAGTCAATAATACGAGCAAAAATTATAAGATAACAGGTAGCATACTTGCTTGATGCCGTAAAGAACACAAAAAAAAGTGTTTCGGAATAATTATTAGTACTTCATGGGGAAAGAAAAGTGACAGAATTGGAGTATAAAATATGGAGAAAAAAAGAAAAAAATTTAATTCTGGGGAGAAAAGAGAAAATCTTCGAGAATCTAATATCCATGTACGAAACAGAATACTTAAAGAAAAAAAAAAAGCACAACTCCTTTTTCTGTTTGTTTATTATCGGGTGTTACTGAAACTCCGCAAAAACAATAATAATAACAATGAATAAATAAAAAATATCGGCATATCTTTATATATATATATATATATAAATTCAGGGTGAATACTTGATAAGTATAAGCACCTGTATATGCCAGTTAGTAGCAGAGGTGAGAGGATATATGTATCAAATGAAATAAAAAACAGAACACAAAGGATGTCGCGGTACACACGTTTCGAGCTTTATAAAACAACTTATTCTTACATCAATGTAAAATCGACATAACAGATAGTTTAAAGCCCTCTTCAGCCGCATGCAATGGCAACACCAAAGACTTGTATCATATTATATATATATATATATATATATATATATATATATCTTTTCCTTCCGGTCTTTCAAAATGTGACCTCGTGTGTACCGTTGGAGATTTTTTCCCCTCTGTCTTCCCTTCTCTGGATCTTTCTTTCTCCTATGTTTCCGACGAAGAGCTCTGCTCGAAACGTTAAACCCTCCTTCTTTCCTGAGCGTCCAATAATACTATATTTGTTCCACGTCCTCGCGTTGCTGTGTTTTTTTTTGTGCTTTCTTGTTTGAATTAACTTTATATATATATATATATATCTTGAGTAGTGAAAATGATCATTACCTGAACGATCCCAATAATAGTCAGAAAAGACCGAGACAACCCCACCAGAATAAAATTAAATAAAAATAACATGTGAAGGGGAGTCAATATGCTAGCACAACTGATAACCCCAGACACATTCACGTACAGGTTGCATTGATAACAAGCAAGAGGAGGTGCCCTTTTGGGGTTCAAAAATGGTAGTTAGGTCGGTTCGTACGGAACAGTCATGTTAAAGTGGCGACAAGCATTACTTTATAGTACAGTTATTACTTTCATCTCTTATAGAAATGTTCTAATTACTTTGCTTTTTGCTTTATCGATCCTCACTATATTCTATATTTCATGAAATTTTCGGGGTTGTCTCACCTTGCTTTTTTTTAATTATTTGTTCTTTGCTATCACAACTAATCATTTAGTTGAAGGATTCCCAACCATTTTTCACTTATAGACCCTTTTCATTACCGATTTATTCTGGTGGACCCTCAAAACCATTCGATGTTTAATGACTGATTTTACAGTTTTTTTCAAATTTTGCTTTTCATCCATTCATTTTATTTTATTTTTTTAGACTTGTTTCAGTCATTTGACTGCAGTCATGCTGGAGCACCATCTTTTGTCAAACAAATTGACCCCAGGATTTATTCTTTGTAAGCCTTGTACTTATTCTATGGGTCTCTTTTTGCTGAACCGCTAAGTTATGGGGATGCAAACACACCAACTTCGGTTGTCAAGCGATGGTGGAGGGACGAACACAGACCCACAAATACATAGATATGTAGCGTAGACTCAGGTGAAATTCCACTCTCCTATATATTATATATATGTGCATTCGAACGTAGCAGGGAGCAGCTAGCCTTTGGCCGCTATTTGGATCACATTGTGTCCACTACTCTGATTGGTTGGCATTGATGCAATTTGTCTCTTACTCTGTTGTGCCAACTTGCCCGGTATAACCAGTTGGAAGCCCTAAATAGGATCAGGTGGGACAGCCTGTTTACAACCCTGCTTAAGTCTACAGCTCCTTATAAAAACTCAGTTTTTCCTTGTTCCGAGGTCTTTGGTTCCAGACCTTTTAAGATCTAGCCACTGACTACAAAGATACATCCAATTCCAGTGACAACTCCACAGCAGTTATGTTAAGACTTGCCAACTTCATCAAACAGCATTACGGCAACCTCCGTCCTCGTCACCACTATCATGTCCTTCTTAACATCATCAACATCATCCCTACGTACACAGCTCTGCAAGCAACTCACCCAGGTTCCAACAGTTCACTGTTTGTGAATTACTTCACCATGGATCAACAGCGAATATACAACCTGTACAAACTCCTGTACAAGTGAACCAGGCAGAAGCATCACAGCCACAACTTCATGCTCAGCATCATGGCCGCAACTTCTTGATACAGTATTTCACCTACAGTGTGAAGGTGCATGGCTCAGTGGTTAGAGCGTCGAGCTTACGATCATGAGGTTGTGAGCTCGAATCCCAGACCAGGCAGCGTGTTGTGTTCTTGAGCAAGACACTTTATTTCACGTTGCTCCAGTTCACTCAGCTGTAGAAATGAATTGCGACATCACAAGTGCCAAGCTGTATTGGCCTTTGCCTTTCCCTTGGATAACACTGGTGGCGTGGAGGGGGGAGGCCGGTATGCAAGGGCGACTGCTAGTCTTCCAGAAATAACCTTGCCTGGACTTGTGCCTGGGAGGGTAACTTTCCAGGTGCAATCCCATGGTCTGTGTCGTGACTGAGGGGGGTTTCAACATTTCACCTACTGTGTACAATTGACTATGAACTGGCATTATCTTCCTTGTGTCAATGAACTTACTCTTCACTTCAATGGCTAGAGACTCTTTCACTGTTCCTTCTTGTTGCCATCCTTATATGTTCTTAACACTCACACATACATACAATTTGTTCCCATGACGGCTTGTCTATTCTGTATACATGACGCACACACACAGACACACATGTTAATATATCAATAAATGTTCTCTTAATCATTCTACGCAGTTGTGTCTCCTTTGCCCTCTGGCACTTATTTGTTCCATTCAATTTCTCTTTATTGTAATGGCCATGTGATGTAGTACTAATGAGCCATTCTCTTCACCTCACATCGCACAGACTGACAGATACATACATACATACACACACACACACATATATATATAAATTCTTTTATTCTTTCACTTGTTTCAGTCATTTGACTGCAGCCATGCTGGAGCACCAATTTTAGTCAAACCAATCAACCCCTGGACTTATTCTTTGTAAGCCTAGTACTTATTCTGTCGGTCTCTTTTGCCGAACCACTAAGTTATGGGGACATAAACATACCAACATCAGTTGTCAAGTGATGGGGGGGAGACAAATACAGACACACAAACATATATATATATACGACAGGCTTCTTTCAGTTTCCATCAACCAGATCCATTCTCAAGGCTATAGTAGAAGACACTTGCCCAAGGTGCTATGCAGTGGGACTGAACTCGAAACCATGTGGTTGGGAAGCAAGCTTCTTACCACACAGTCACACCTATATATATATATATATATACGACAGTTTTCTTTCAGTTTTGCCTACCAAATCCAATCACAGGGCTTTGGTCGGCCTGAGGCTATAGTAGAAGACACTTGCCCAATGTGCCACACAGTGGGACTGAACCTGGAATAATGTGGTAGGTATGCAAGTTTCTTACCACACAGCCACTCCTGCACCTTTGTAGGTTTGCAAAAGAAATCTCTGAGAGAACATGTTCCGGAGGCCAGAAACATATTAATCGATGTGAAATGTGAGAGAATGAAACCTAGCTGATTCTTGCAATAAATACACAGACCCCTAAAATACTACCATTTGTCCCCAATTTACTATTTTCCTTGCTTGGGCCCCCAAAAGCCTTATATGAACCCCCAGAGGTCATATGGATCCTGGTTGAGAAGCACTGGTTTAGACGTTAACTTCAAAATCTGGCACAAGGTCAGCAATTTCAGGGGGAAGTGGGGAAGTCAGTTACATCAACCCCAGTGCTCAGACTCTACTTATTTTTTCAACTTCCTTGGTGGAATTTGAACCCTGAATGTATAGATAGACAAAATTCCTTTAAGCATTTTGCCCAGCAATGATTCTGTTAGCTTATTGCTTTACATTAACAATTTAGATATTAGTTTAAAATTTTCACACAAGGCCAGCAATTTCAGGGGAGAGGATAAATCAATTACATCGCCCCCCAGTACACAACTGGTATTTATTTTATTGACCCTGAAAAGATGAAAAGCAAAGCTGACCTAGCCAAAATTTGAACTCAGAGTGAAAAGGTGTATGAAATACCAGTAAGCATTTTGCCCTGTGTGTTAACGATTCTACCAGCTAATTATCTTACATTAATCATTTAAATAAATAAATAAATAAATGTATCCTTCTTGAGCCATGTCAGCTCATAAGGACCATTTTCCTGATTTCAGTGGCGTATATATTCCCCACCTGGACGGGATGCTGATCCATTGCAGGATTATTCATTTTCGCCTGGACTGGAGCAATGTGAAATGAAGTGTCTTGCTCAAGAACACAATGCATCAATGGGTCCAGGAATTGAAACCACAATTTTGGATCATGAGTCCAACATCCTAACCACTAAGCCATGCACCTCCACAGCAATGTGAAATGAAGTGTTTTGCTCAAGAATACAATGCATTACCCAGTCCAGGAATTGAAACCACAATCTTATAATCATGAGTCCAACACCCCAACCACTAAGCCACTCACCTCCGCTAATCATTTAGATATTGATTGTTATTATCACTGCTGATATATTTTAATTAATCAATTAAAAATCTTGAACTTTGTTCACCAAGTATGTCCAATTTACTATTTAGGTTTCATGCAGTAGGCATTCTTAGATATTAGAAAATTAATATTTTTTAATCTCACAACAAGAGATATTCAGCAACAGTACTTTGTAGTAAAGATTATTTGCCAACATAACATGGCAGTCCTGGTTTAGGACTAATGTTGCTGTAATTTAGCCCCAGGAGACATCATCTCCAGCTGGCTATATGACACGATCTGTGTCCTTACATTTTCGAACAAGGGAATCTAGCACCCCAACTCAGTTCAAAACAATATCTGTGCATCGCGATTTCTGGGTTATTTCTCTTCATCAGCACAGAATAATTGTTCAGCTAGAGGTGGCACTGCCAAATTCCTGTTCGAAATATATAGTTTTCAAAGTGACAACTAGTCACTGATTTATAAATCAGAAACTTGCTATTTTCTTTTTTTAAATCTCAAACGGGAATTTGGCAGTGCCACCTCTAGTAACTACAAAAAGTTCACAAGTATGGTTGCATAACTAAGAAATTTGAGACTATTGTAAAAGAGACTTGCCCAAGGTGCTTCGTGCACGATGATACTGAACACCAAATTACATGGTTGCAGAGCAAGTTCCTTAACGACACTTCCATGGAGATATTAGGCATGTTGCTCACAAATCTAAAGCTAGGTAAATGTTTAACCCTTTCCTTACTTTATTTACATTTGATGGATATTTGTCTTTATCTTGTTTGTTGTTAACACAACGTTTCGGCTGATATACCCACCAGCCTTCATCAGGTGTCTTGGGCATATGGCATAGTGGTTAGGAGCACAGGCTACTAACCCAAAGATTCTGAGTTTGATTCCAAGCAGTGACCTAAATAATAATAATAATAATAATAACATCGAAAAATACCTTAGGAATGAGAACCCAGGTTCGAAATTTCCCCAAGACACCTGAGGGTATATCAACAAACAAGATGAGGACAAATATCCGTCAAATGTAAATAATTCTTCATCTCTTAAATGTAGAACTGTGCCTTTTGTTACTGTATTTCTGTTAAGATGCCCAGTGTTTTGTGACTAAGGTTTGGTGGAAGATTTTAATTCAAAACTTATGAAAACAAGACATTTGTACCACAGAGTCAGAGCTGGTTTCAGCTGGGTTGGTACCAAAAGGGTTAAGAATTGTTTCTCTATTATATATTTTAACCCTTTTGTTACCATATTTCTGTTGAGATGCTCTGTGTTTCTTTCAATTAATTTTAAATATAACAAAGAATTTAGTAAAATAATTTAGTCATCATTAAGCTAGCATTAGGAACATAAATTGAGACTAAGGTTTGGTGGAAGATTTTAATTCAAAACTTATGAAAATCAGACATTTGTACTCAGAGATAGAGCCAGTTTCAGTTGGATTGGTAACAAAAGGGTTAATGGAATAGCAAATGACAGTGTTGATTGTACTCACTGTGCAAAATTAGTCTCTACTAGGATTAAAATAATCTTCTTTTTCCAGTAGTCATCAGATCCTGTCAAAGACCACAAAGACCAAGAGAAATTCCTCTCTAAATATAATGATTAATAGTACGTTTAAAAATAATGACAAATGTTACTTATGTGGACAATGACTTACATAGCACTTAAGTGCTTGAGATGTAAGAGAACCGAGATGGTGTAATTGTCATTATCATCATCATCATTGCAGCCTCAGCCGCCATCCCACCACCATCGCCGCCGCGGGTGGAAAAAAAGAGTACTCAAAATACCAGAGGTAGAGTAATATGCTTTGTTTAAAAGCAGCAGAAATATAACAAAAGCTGTTACTCAGAGTTTCACGTTCTCGTTTGTTGGTCAGTTTTGTTAACAAAACTGTCCGACGAATGGGAACGTGAAACTCTGAGTAACAGCTTTTATTATATTTCTGCTGCTTTTAAATAAAGTATATATATATATATATATATATATGTATATACATCGTATCAGGACAATTCCCCTGATGACAACTACCCGTTTGGTTAATAACCCCTCCCACGTTCAATATACTAAGAAGTTTTAAATCATCATCTGTTGTTCTCAGGGGTTATTGTCCTTGGGTGGGGGTTTTTATTCATGGAGAGGCGGGTAAATGTCCTAGACTCATATACACACACACACACACACATAGATGACTTTGTGGATGCAAATTTTCTATGGCTAGATGCACCCGCAGTTGCCAATCTTCACTTGTTTCCAAACAAGGCGATTTTTTTTACCCCCCGGCTCAATATGTTTTTATGGAAGCTCAGATTTGGAAGTCACCCTTGTACAACAGTGGCACTCATTTACTACTATCATGGGAAATCAAGACAAAGAAATATCCACTCACACACACATACACATTCATCATCATCATTTAACGTCTGCTTTCCATGCTAACATGGGTTGGATAATTTGACTGAGGACTGGCGAACCAGATGGCTGCACCAGGCTCCAATCTTGATCTGGCAGAGTTTCTACAGCTGGATGCCCTTCCTAACGCCAACCACTCCGAGAGTGTAGTGGGTGCTTTTACATGCCACCGGCATGAGGGCCTGTCAGACGGTACTGGCAACGGCCATGCTCAAATGGTGTTTTTTTATGTGCCACCTGCACAGGAGCCAGTCCAATGGCACTGGCAACGACCTCGCTCGAATGTTTTTTCACATGCCAGTAAGGTGATGCTGGTAACGATCATGCTCGAATGGTGCATTTAACGTGCCACCGGCATGGAAGCCACTTGGCCACTGCATATCTCTCACTGAGAGATATAAAAGTGGTTGTTTTTCTCTAATTTAAATAGTTTAACTCAAAATAAACTTTGATTGATTATCCAAGATGGTTTTATTCTAAATCACTCCATTGCTCTCTTGTTTAAACATTTAGGCAAAAGAAACTGATGGTAACAAACCTATAGTTATTCTCTATATCAATATAACAAAAGCATTCAATTCTATTGGTTATAATCAATGTCGTCAGCATAAATTTGTATCCAAGTAGTAAGTCTATTCTCTTTTACTTGTTTCAGTCATTTGACTGTGGCCATGCTGGAGCACCGCCTTTAGTCGAGCAAATCGACCCCTGGACTTATTCTTTGTAAACCTGGTACTTATTCTATTGGTCTCTTTTTGCCAAATTGCTAAGTTACGGGGGACGTAAACACACCAGCATCGGTTGTCAAGCGATGTTGGGGGAACAAACACAGACATATATATATATATATACGACAGGCTTCTTTCAGTTTCCGTCTACCAAATCCTCTCACAATGCTTTGGTCAGCCCGAGGCTATAGTAGAAAAAAATTGTCCAAGGTGCCACGCAGTGGGACTGAGCTCAGAACCATGTGGTTGGTAAGCAAGGTACATACCACACAGCCACTCCTGCGCCTATTGTGAGCAACTGAGCCAGTTCATCCTGATGACTGCAAAAGGTGTCAGTGCCTGATGTGGCAGTTCAGGCCAAAGGTAGTATGAGCCAGGGGGATTTATCACCGTAAAAAATTGGTAGGGGACAACGAATTGCAAGTTTCTCTTTGCGTCTTTGATGCCTGTTCCCTCATTGATGACAAGCCACCACTTTAGGTGGTGCTTGGCAAATATCCCTCAGGTATTTGAGTCAATACAGCTGTAGAGGAAAGTGGCCTTGAGCTGGTCTCGGTTTTATTAGTTATAATAAGTTTAAACAAAAAAATATCAGTCTTATGATTTTGTCATGATAATGATATAACAGGGCAAAGATTAGTTATCTCAGAGAATTTAGTTTGTTTATATAGAAGATAATCCTCACTTGCATATTTATATCAATGATTACAACATCAGTTATTAAATCAAGCTCATTAAGATTACATATAGATAATGCTATATTAAATTTCAGGCCCTTGACATACAATATGTGAAAAAAACAAAAAATGAATTTGAAAATGTCAATGAGCAAACATTGCTGTGTAGTTATGAAGTTTGCTTCCCAACCACATGGTTTTGTGCCATTGTGTGGCACCCCGGGCAAATATCCCCCACCATAGCTCTAGGCTGACCAAAGCCTCGTGAATGGATTTGGTCAACAGAAACTGTAAGAAGCCCATTGTGTGTGTGTGTGTGTGTGTGATTCAAGGACAACCTTGGCTGGCTGCTAGGCATGTTCCCACTGCTTTTATGGATTGTTCTATTGTTTTGAAATTCTATGTATGATCTGAAGAAAACGTTTTTTTTGCAATGGTGTAATGTACTCATTCATCTGTTAAAAATGCGTTAGAAACAGCTGTAATGAACCGATATTTATATATATATATATATGTATGTGTGTATATATATATATGTATTACAACAAAATTTTATATAGAGTTACCCAAGGTTTCACACCATTAAATTATTAACTATATAACTGGGACGAGGTGGTGAAGCACGACCTTCGAACTTTAGGTCTCACCAAGGAAATGACTAGAGACCGAGACCTATGGAAGTATGCTGTGCGTGAGAAGACCCGGCAAGACTAGTGAGACCATAATCCGTGGCCTCTACCTGGTATGTAGCCAGTCGACTTATACATACCTTTCCTTCTTGGGACACAAAACTCCACTTGTGAAGACCCGTTGAGGCAAGTGAAAATCAAACCAAATCAAATCAGAAATCAGAACCAAAATGGAAGTCAATCAACATAAATGGAAATTGCAGCTGTGATACCAGTGCCGGTGACAAGTAAGCGAACCATCCGATCGTGGCCGTTGCCAGCGCCGCCCCGACTGGCCTCCATGCTGGTGGCGCGTAAAAAGCAGCATCCGTTCGTGGCCGTTGCCAGCTTCGCCTGGTCCCTGTGCCGGTGGCACGTAAAAAGCACCCACTGCATTCACAGAGTGGTTAGCGTTAGGAAGGGCATCCAGCCGTAGAAACACTGCCAGATCAGACTGGGCCTGATGCAGCCTTCTGGCTTCACAGACCCCAGTTGAACCGTCCAACTAATGCTAGCATGGAAAGCGGACGCTAAATGATGATGATGATGATGATATATATGTATACACACACACACATGTATATAGATGCATTAAGTGTAGAATCAACAAAAATAGTGCTCCATTCAGTGAGAGATAAATAAAAGTCTTAGTAACTCTATTGTAATTATGTGTGTGTGTCTCTCTCTCCTTGTCTTGACATCACATGATAGTTGTAAATGAGTGTCACTGTTATACAAGCAGTGACATCATTTCCAGTCTTCTGGAAGAACATGTTTGGCCATGGAGAAATTTTAGCTTGTTTGGAAACTGGTGAAGGTTTGTGACAGAAAGGGCATCCATCTGTACAAAGTTTGCCTCAATAAACTCCATTTCACCTATGGCAGTATAGAAAAATGGATGTTGAAATGATGATGGGCAGGTTCAGTACAACCTAAGACTGTCCTGTTCAATTTAAGGTAAGGTAATACTCAAATGTAATATAAGAACTTGATTCTAATCACATTCCCTAGGTTTCTACAATTACTAATCTAAGCATTCAATATTTATTGTCAAGCAGTTTCTAAAAAAGTTTAAGCCTACAGCTGTAACAATTTTTAAGAACCAGAGAGATTTATGGACACATTCCACCTATCCCTGCTATTGTTGCTCAAAACAGGGTAAGCCTTCATGGCCACTGCTACCATGATGAATGACAAGCCATAAAGTTTAAGAGATGAGGAATTATGTACATTATTTACATTTGACGGATATTTGTCCTCATCTTGTTAACACAACATTTCAGCTGATATACCCTCCAGCCTTCTTCAGGTGTCTTGGGGAAGTTTCGAACCTGAGTTCTCATTTAATAATAACAACAACATCGAAAAATACCTTAGGAATGAGAACCCAAGTTTAAAATTTCCCCAAGACACCTGATGAAGGCTGGAGGGTATATCAGCTGAAACATTGTGTTTACAGCAAACAAGATGAGGACAAATATCCATCAAATGTAAATAAAGCCATAAAGTTGTTTATTCTGGAGACTTCCACAGCCTAAAGCAGGATGAGGATCACTCAGTTAATCCTGTTGTCAGAGACACCATGTCAATTATATCCAAGAAATTTCTACTCTCATAGAAAGAATGTTAGTGGTAGAGATGCCATATAAATTATTATATCATGGAGACTACCACTCTGAATAAAAAAAAAAAAAAAAAAAAAGGAATGGAGGGAAATGAAGAATAGTTGACCCTTTAAAATTCAGATTATTCTATTAAATGCAGTTCTTATCTAAACATTTTGTTTTGATTTAATTATAGAATATTTTGCTGCTTTGAGATTTTGATGATGTATTTTAAAAAAATTTTTAGAATGACTTAGGGGTAGTGTAAATGGCCAGATCTAGCCTGTTTGAACATAAAACAGGTTGGATATTTCGGCAGGACGTGACCAATTTAAATGTTAAAAGATAACTGATACTAGAGGCAGAGATGCACAACATGAGATTGAGGACATTCCAAAGAGACAGGAATTTCTGATGTGGCATTATGAAGCATCTCAGTTAGTCATTTGTGAAGAAGAATGTTTACCTTTGTGTTCTTGGACAAAGGCAAAAAGTATCTTATTTTCTATAAACAAAACTTATGACAGACTTAAGTAGGAATATGTAATATACATATACATATAAAATTAAGGAGAGGAGAAAACAAATTCAAGGGCCAATGTATATATTCATTCAATCCATATTAACGAAATTCTCCATGGTATACAAGGTACCCCTGATGCATTGTGCGATATGATATGCTTGAGAAGATGTCGAGTCAAGTAAAACCAATATCGTAGCTGTGGCCAGTGCCTCCTGTGCTGGTGGCAAGTAAAAAGCACCATCCAAATGCAGTCGATATCAGGCCCACCTGATTGGCTCCTGTGCTGGTGGCACATAAAAAGCACCATCCAAATGTGGTCAATGCCAAGTCCACCTGACTGGCTACAGTGATGGTGGCACATAAAAAGCACCATCCAAATGCAGTCAATGCCAGGTCCGCCTGACTGGCTCCTGTGCCAGTGGCATGTAAAAAGCACTATCCAAACATGGCCGATGCTAGTACCCCCTGACTGGCTCTTGTGCTAGTGGCACATAAAAAGCACGATTCAAATGTGATTGATGCCAGGCTTGCCTGACTGGCTCCTGTACCAGTGGCATGTAAAAAGTACTCACTACACTCTCGGAGTGGTTGGCATTAGGAAGGGCATCCAGCTGTAGAAACATTGCCAGATCAGATTGGAGTCTGGTGCAGCCTACTGGCTTGACAGTCCCGAGTAAAAACCATCCAAGCCATGCCAGCATGGAAAATACATTAAACAACGATCATGATGATGATGATGATGAACAGACATTTGAAACCCAATTTATATTCAAATCATGAATACAACATGCTTACTCACTTGAAAACAGGATGCCAAACCTCTTAGATCCAGAATATCAGGCTGAACTCAATTGCAATTTCTTGAGTAGAGAGGAATGAAAGATAAGAAACTTGATCTTTCTGTACAAAATATTGAACAAGATAATTTTTTTCCACTTCCCTTTTCTAACTTTTTTCTGTCCTCATGCACAAACCACTCCTTTTTATCTCTTTCAACCAAGATCATCATCATCATCATCGTCATAATTTAATGCCCACTTTTTGATGTTTGCGTGGGTCAGACAGAATATGTTGAAGCTGAATTTCTATCGTCAGATGCTCTCCTTGCCCCAACACTCATCTGTTCCCAAACAAGATAATATTTAAAGTGATAGTATGTTGTCAATGTGAAAGTCCCATGAAAGGGAAGAATGCTACTGCTATTTAGCCCTAGGAAACACCGTTTGCTGTTGGACACGACACATTTCCTGTGTCCTTATGTCTTCAAAGTGTAGACAAGCACCTCCACTTAGCAAAGCTAGCATCCAGAGACTAATTTCAGAGTCATTGGTCATCATCAGTCTACTCTAGACTGATGATGAGCAAACATCACAGGAAAGCAAGCAACCAATCTGTTTATATACACATCGAAACCAGTAGTTTTAGAGAAATGGAACTACTTATGGGACTTTGTTGCAAGCACTCATACCTGGTTCCTTTCCTGTGTTTTTCTAACAAAATATCAACCTGCTGATGTTCAGGGTGTGTACTGAATGCATTAATCTCACTAGTTTGTGCAAAAGTGAGGAGTGAAGTCAGTAGTGGTTGAACTAGTGGAAACTTATGCATAGGTGGCCCTGTTCAATTTGTAGGAAAGGCGTAAGCAGGAGTGCCAAATGGTGTACCGAGTGTAAGCTATGGACACACAAGGGGTGTAATGGATTAATAGGAAAGGTATCAGAGAAGATGGTTTTCCCAAGTGGAAGATGCACAAAGACCCCTTAAAACTTTAGAGACTTGGGAAATTGATTCTCTCAAATGTCCTGGTGGATCATAAGAGGTAGTAGATAATTTCTGCTACCTAAAAGCACTATCCAAACATGGCCAATGCCGGTACCCACTGACTGGCTCTCATACTGGAGGAAATTCAGAGTTGCTACGTATGTTGGCCATGAAAGGTTTCTCTCACCAAGTGAAAGGAATTATGCATGTATAAGGACAGCAATTCTACATGGTGATGAGACATGGGCCCCGGGTGCAGAGGACATGCAAAAGTTAGTAAGGAATGAGGCTAGTATGCTCTGCTGGATGTGTAATGTAAGTGTTCATGTTTGACAGAGTGCCAGTATTTTTAGAGAGAGAGAGAGAGAGAGAGGAGTTAGGCATAAGAGGATTAAGTTGCTGTGTGCAAGAGAGAAGACTGCACTGGTTCGGTCAAGTGATGCAGATGGCTGCCAACAGCTCCATAAAGAAGTGCTGATCTCTCAAGGTACATGGAATATATGGGATGAAGTACTGAAGAATGACCTCAGGACGCTGAACTTTTCAGGTGAGCTGACAAAGGACCGAGATGTCTGGTGCCTTGCCATACTCAAAAAACCCATACTCCACAGCAGAAGTGTTAAAACCAGTCCCTCTGGTGGTGTAAAGCACTTGTGGCAGCACCACATAAAAGTGCCCGAGCAGTGCCATGAAAAAGCACCCACGCGGTGTTGTGTAAAAGCACCCAGTACACTCTGTAAAGTAGCTAGTGTTATGAAGAGCATCCAGCTGTAGAAACCATGCCAAATCAGACTGGATTCTGGTGCAACTACCCAGCTCTGGTCAAACCGTCCAACCCATGCCAGCACGGACAACGGATGTTAAATGATGATGAAAACGACGATGATGCATCACGTAAGTACAAATATGTATTTCGTATCAAAACTTCTGTAGCATAACCCCACCTGGATTTTAACCCGAGACAGGCCCCCGTGCCGGTGGCACGTAAAAGCACCATCCGTTCGTGGCCGTTGCCAGCCTCGCCTGGCCCCCATGACGGTGGCATGTAAAAAGCACCATCCGTTCGTGGCCGTTGCCAGCCTCGCTTGGCCCCTGTGCCGGTGGCACATATAAGCACCATCCGTTCGTGGCCGTTTGCCAGCTCCGTCTGGCACGTAAAACCACCCACTACACTCACAGAGTGGTTGGCGTTAGGAAGGGCATCCAGCCATAGAAACACTGCCAGATCAGACTGGGCCTGATGCAGCCTTCTGGCTTCACAAACCCCAGTTGAACCGTCCAACCCATGCTAGCATGGAAAACGGACGCTAAATGATGATGATGATGATGATGACAGGATATTAAATATTAAGTCAAGTGCTCTATTATCATTTCATGAGGGGTGGGATGTCGAAAAGTTCCTGGCTTTGAGGGTATTGCGAATGGCCTGGTTGGAGGCTCAACATTCCGAGTTCTTTTACAGGGCTTAGAAAAACTGAAGGGCCGCTGCAATAAATGGTTAGGAGAAATTGTGTGAATCTGATCCTCCCGCAGTTTCTTTTAGCCAATGCCAAGAACTTTCCAGCACCTCTTCGTAGCAATAACAGCAACAAAAACAACAACAGAGCAATGAAGTTGTTTATTGGTAATGATAAATATAAATCTCAATATTGTTAATTTAGTGGAAGAAAGGTTAGCATCTTTCATACACATGGTAGGTCCATTTAATACCATTTTCCTCTTGTTCTTCACTTGGAACATCTTCAACACTAGAAGCATAAACAACAAATAGTTATTTTTTTAGGATTTAAAAACAAAATAATTGACATTAGTAGAGTTTTATAAACTTTTGAGAGAACATGAAATAATTCAGTTTTGGACCAGTGGATCTGGAGGCTATGAGCCTTGACGTCCACTTTTCCAAAAGGGAGTTAATTAAAAAAGGAAAAAAAATTTTTTTATTTGTAACACGGTTGCTTAATGAGTGAAATATAATGAAATCGGGTTACATAAAGGATGAAGAGGATTCACTTTTACTTGTTTCAGTCATGTGACATGGCCATGCTGGAGCACCGCCTTTAGTTGAGCAAATCGACCCCAGGACTTATCCTTTGTAAGCCTGGTACTTATTCTATCGGTCTCGTTTGCCGAACCACTAAGTTAAGGGGACGTAAACACACCAGCATCGGTTGTCAAGCGATGTTGGGGGGGGGGGGGACAAACACAGACATACAAACACATACATATATACGACAGGCTTCTTTCAGTTTCCGCCTGCCAAATCCACTCACAAGGCTTTGGTTGGCCCGAGACTATAACAGAAGACACTTGCCCAAAGTATCATGCAGTGGGACTGAACCCAGAACCATGTGGTTGTAAGCGAGCTACTTACCACACAGCCACTCCTAGGATTACACAAAAAAAAACAAAAAAAAAAGATGTGAGGAGGGAATGATTGAAATAACTCATGGAACTCCTGTTCTAGATGACAGATTAGGGTTCAGCAATTTCTTATCAAATGACCTGTGCACACAATTCGTTAATAGTGGTGAAATGATTGTGTTCTACATTTGCTCACTTGGTGCATGGTGTGCCACATGCCAGATGTTGAAGTGATCAGAGAATAAAATGAGATGAAGTGCTTTGCTCAAGGACACTCTAACCAACAGCCCACACCCTCAAAAACTATACATGCTATACAAATAAATAATAACGCAGATTTTTTTCTGATACAGGAGGTGCCCCTCTAATGAGAGCAAATAGGGAGATCCTCATGATCTACGATCACCTTCACCACCAGGACCAAGAGATCTGTTCCAACTGTTGCTTCCCTTATTTACATTTGACGGATATTTGTCCTCATCTTGTTTGTTGTTAACACAACGTTTCGGCTGATATACCCTCCAGCCTTCATCAAATGCCTCAGGGGAAATTTTTCGAACCTGGGTTCTCATTCCTAAGGTATGTGGTTAAGAGTGCAGGTTACTAACCCCAAGATTCCGAGTTCAATTCCAAGTAGTGACCTGAATGATGATGATAATGATGATGATAATAATAATAACAATAACAACAACAACAATAATAATGATAATAACAACAACAACAACAACAATAATACTAACGCTAACATTGAAAAATACCTTAGGAATGAGAACCCAGGTTCGAAATTTCCCCAAGACACTTGATGAAGGCTGGAGGGTATATCAGCTGAAACGTTGTGTTAACAACAAACAAGATGAGGACAAATATCCATCAAATGTAAATGATGTACATAATTCCTCAATTCTTAAATATAGAACTGTTGTTTTCCTATTCACTCTTGGCATTTTCACCACAGTTGCTCACTTTTTTAGCAAATTTATTGGAAGACAGCACATCACCCTTCACTTTTCATTATTCTTTCTAAGAGGATCTTGAAGGAAGTTATTGAGGATTTGACTGATGAGGCAAAGTAAGTGTTTTTAGTCCCTTCAGCCTCATTCACCACAACCTAAATTTCTCCTTAACCACAATACAAATTTCTGATGTAGATGCAAGGCCAGAAATTTAGGGAAACTATATAGGCGATTACATTGATCCCCAGTATTTTACTGGTACTGTATTCCACTGATCTCATAAGGTTGAAAGGCAAAATTGATTGCAGTATAATTTGAAGTCAGAATGTAAATGATGTAATAAGAAAGTTGTTGCACTACAGAATGCTTTCGTGTGTTACTGGCATGAGCGCTTTCTACATGGTACCAGCACACAAGTGATTTTCTATGTGGCACCAGCATATGTGAGCCTGCAAGGGGAAGACCTTTGGCTAAGAGAGGGAGTGAGGGGCATAGCCATAAAAGAGATGCCTGTATGTATGGCATTAACACTTTCGATACCAGCCTGGCTGAAACCACCTCCATCTCTGTAGTACTAATGTCTTGTTTTCATAAGTTTTTTAATTAAAATCTTCCACCAAACCTTAGTCACAATTTATGTTCCTAACACTTGCTTAATGATAACTATGTTATTTTACTAAATTCTTTGTTATATTTAAAATTAATTGAAAGAAACACAGAGCACCTCAACGGAAATATGGTAACAAAAGGGTTAAAATATATAATAGAGAAACATATTCCTAACCCTTTTGATACTGGTTCTGTGGTACAAATGTCTTGTTTTCAAATTAATTGAAAGAAACACAGAGCACCTCAACAGAAATATGGTAACAAAAGGGTTAAAATATATAATAGAGAAACAATATTCTTAACCCTTTTGATACCAACCTGGCTGAAACTGGCTCTGTGGTACAAATGCCTGGTTTTCATGTTTTGAATTAAAATCTTCCACCAAACCTTAGTCACAATTTAAGTTCCTAACACCAGCTTAACGGTAACTAAGTTATTTTACTAAACTCTTTGTTATATTTAAAATTAATTGAAAGAAACACAGAGCATCCCAACAGAAATACAGCAGCAAAAGGGTCAAATGTAAAAATCTAAGACTGCCCTCCACATTCATTAACTTTGTTTCAATTAACTTATATTAGCTTAGGCACCATCACTGAAATCTTAAGGATCTTGTCCTAATAATCTCATTTAACTCTCTGTAATGATGACGCTGACAAATATTAATTTGGTGGAATTTCTCTTGTAATAATTTAAATTTTTACTTGTTGAGTTCCTTGTATTGTTTGGATTCAAACTCTGGGAAAAACACATCAACATCGAAGTCTGCATGTATTCTGGTGAGATAAAGTCGGATGTCGTAGTTTGATTCGAGAACTTCCTAGAGAAAATGGAAAGCAAAAATATGAAGACATTTGTTATCATAGCCGACACATCTAAAGCACAACACTTTAAATTTAAGTGATGGATTATCGTCGATTATACTGACTGGTTCTTATTTTAATACAGAAGGATGCAAAGCAAAGTTAACCTATTTTTGCCACCCACTATTCCTCCATGGGCCTTGGGGGTATAGTCCTCAGGCACTGCCTCAATAGGGTTCTAAATATTAACATCCATTCATTTTTGCCACTCCCTATTTCTAGGTGGGCCTTGGGGGAACCTATGACCTAAACCATTTAGCATACTGGCCAGCATTCAAGCAGGGTCATAGATTCTCAATATTCTGTGAGAACAGGGCTTCATTATGGCGAAATATCACCTTACTTGGAAACAAGAGTTGATGACAGGGAGGGCATCCAGCCATAGAAAATCTGTCTCAGGTGAACAACTGAACTCACGTTATTCAAGCATGGAAATCTGGACATTAAAAGGGGGATTTTACATGAATTTGATAATTTATCAGAGACAAGTTTTTACTTTGTTTTAGTCAGTAGACTGTGGCCATGCTGGGGCACCACCTTGAAGAATTTTTAGTCAAATGAATCAACCCCAGTACTTGATATTTTTTTTTAAAGCCTGGCACTTCTTCTAGTAGTCTCTTTTGCCTAACTGCTAGGTTACTGGGATGTAAACCCACCAACACCAGTTGTCAAGCAGTGGTGAAAGACAAACAGACAGACTCACACACATACACATGGGTTTATATACAACTGGCACCCATGCCGGTGGCGCATAAAAAACACCATTTGAGTATTGGGCATCATAGAGGCAATGTAGCCATTACTAGTGCCGCATAACTAGTACTCATGCTGGCGGCATGTCAAAAGCACATTTTGAGTGCTGGGCCACACGGAGGCAATGACAAATGACTGAGACCCTTGGTGATAAGCTGTGCTTGAGAAGGAGACCCAACAAGCCAAGTGAAATTGTAGTCGTTGCAGATATTGGTGTCATGCAAATGGCACCCATGCTGGTGGCACATAAAAGCACCCATTACACTCCTGGAGTGGTTGGCATTAGGAAGGGCATCCAGCTTTAGAAACCATGCCAAATCACACTGGAGTCTGATGCAGCCCCTCAGCTTACAAGCCCTGGTCAAACCATCCAACCCATGCCAGCATGGACAAAAGATGTTAAATGATAATGATGATGATAATGAAATTCATTCACAGGGCTTTGGTCAGTCCAAGTCTATAATAGAAGATGCTTGCCTGGGGTGTCAAGCAGTGAGACTGAACCCGGAACCATGTGGTTGGGAAGCAAGCTTTTTACCACACAGCCATGCCTGATAACATTTTAAAGATGTTGGTAATCGGGAACTGATATCAGTGCTGTACATCTGACTATCAGTTTAAGGCCATAAAGGTAACAAAGAAAGCAAAACAAGGAACTAAACCAAAGATCTGGAACTTACTTGGTACACTCCGCTGCCACCAATAATAAAAAGCTTGTTCACTTTATCTTTGATGGAACCATTTTGGAATAAATCGATAGCTTCTTTTAAATCTCTGGCAAGGTGAGCTCCTTCAGGAGCATTGCTAGAAGAATAATAAAAAGGGGAGAGAGAAAATGAAAGGTAAGATGCGAATAAATTTCTATAGGAAGTTTAGGGAAACAAGTTCTATACAAAATAAACCAAGTTTTCAGGAAACGGTTAAATCAACTTTTATTGTTTTATGGAGGGTTTTAGTCAAACAAATCGACCCTAGGAATTCTTTCACTGAACCGTTAAGTTATGGCAATGTAAACACACAAACACCGGTTGTCAAGTGGTGATGGTGGTAGGGGGGCAAACAGACACACACACATACATATATATATGATGGGCTTCTTTCAGTTTCCATCAACCAAATCCACTTACAAGGCTTTAGTCAACCCGAAGCTATAGAAGAAGACATTTGCCCAAGATGTCATGCAGTGGGACCGAACCTGAAACCATACGGCTGGAGAGCAAGCTTCTTTATTTTATAAAATTTGCCACGAGGGCAGTACATAGATAGAAGCAAGTGGACTGGACATAGACAGGATGAGACGAAATGGAACGAAATAATGCGGATGGGAAGGATATTGGTGCCCACCGACCGACAAACCCTCGAATACAAAGTTTCTTTATAACGATATCAAACTTTCTTACAATTCTCTTTGTCAGGTCCCCCAAACTAAGTGACCTGCCGCCTGCAGACAACTCTGCATCGACAGGTCGGGGCCTGCAAAGAGGAAAGCAAATTCTTTCTTGTCAAAGGTCGCTGTGATCTTTGACAAAATTTCCTCAGTAACTGCTTCCGCAGCCACCTGCGAAGGCCATATCGGACAACTTGAGCAGACAGAGTAAACACGTTCTTGGTCACCCAAGCCGTCCAAAAATTCACTTACTGTCCCTTCCTTGTGATAAAAGAGGACAAACCTCCCCTCTTCACAGGAAGGGACCTCACACTGCTCCGTCAGTGGCACACTTCCCACTGACGGAGCCCTATCCGCAGGTGACACACATCCCACCTGCGGCTCCGTCGGCGACTCAGGAACATCAGCTGCCCGACCTCTGTTCCTCTTTCTTTTTGAGGCTGCTAGACCAGGGGGCTCCGTCGGCATACATGGGGGGTCACTATCCCCCTCCGCCGCCTGAGCATTCTTTGGTGAGCAACCATTGTTGCTCACCTGTCTTTTTCTTTTCATGGGGGCAACTTCCTCCACGACTTCCACCGCCTCCCCCTCCAATGAGGGGGTGGCGGGCACCTTTTCCTTCTCAATCTCCAGGGCACCACCACGGCCCCCGGGACAGTTCCTTTTGATATGGCCAGGCTCCAGGCACAGGTGACACTTGGGGGGGGGGGCGTCCCTCGAGTATCACCGGGCACCTGTACCCGGCCATTCTTAGGAAGTCTGGAAATACCATATCTCCCACGGCCACCGGGGTCCACAGGCTCAAAGTTGCCTTTGACCCCTCCCAGTCGACCGCGGGAGCAATCTTTGCACTCAACAGCCTGGGCCCGCTATCCCCCAGGCCTCGCCGGATGGTCTCCTTGATCCATCCCGCCTCCGTGCCCGGGGGCAGCCCGCATACCCAGGCTCTTTTTATCTTTCTTCAACAATACGTGGAGAAGAACAAAATTTCATCTCCCTCGAGGGGCTCGCTAGCAAATCTGCTAGCTTCCTTGGGGGTACCAAACAGCAACCACACCGTTGCAAATTTGGTCCCCCGAGAAATAAATTTTATAGTTGGCAGGCAGTCTGCCAACTCTCTTTCTATTGTGCTCTTGTTGAAGAGGGTGATGGCACCACGCGACCTAGAATAGGTTCGTAGTACCACCGTCCTCTTCCCAAGATCTTTAATCCACTGCTTGGGCGGGACAACCTCCCACTCCAAGGCAGTGGCTTCATTCTTCTTTGCCATGTGTAAAAAGTTCAAATAAACAAAGTTCATGATAGATTTAAAAATGAGGAAGATACAAAAAAAAAGGGAAAGCACAACAGAAAGGAAGAAATCAAAAGAAAGTCACAATAAATAAAAAGGAGAAAGTCAAATAAGTTTAGAAGAAAGTCAATAATTCAGGAACACTGCAAAAAACCTAGGTTGAACCCGGAACGCCACTACTGGAACACAACTTCCACAAAAATTGGTATAAAAATTGTTCAATCTTCGGAGGCAAAACACTCCCCCATACAGCAGTTCTCACAATTCTTAAAGTTCTTCAAAAGGCACAATACAAGCAATAATTCTCACAATTACGTGAGAACACACACGTCTCCACTGCAAGGCAGACAAAAAGCTCCGAATCCAGTAAGGACTCCTTGCTAGTACAAAAAATAAAACCTACAAGCAACAAATCCTACTGGACTCCAGAAGCAGAAAGTCTTACCTTACAGTAGAGCATCTTTTAATTCACCAGCTGCACCAGCGTGGTGACTGCAGTTCAATTTTCGCCAGCTGCAAATCAGCGTGGCGACACAGCCATGTCTGAGCTTGTTTGCCTATGAATCTTAAATTTTTGAGGAATTTTCAATTTAATAACATTGCTTGGAAACGGTACAAAAAAAAGGATCAACAATCCATCCTGAGCCATAGGCTCATAGGACTAGTTTCCTGGATTCTGTGGCATATATATCCCCTTACCTCACCCCAACCCACATAAGGTGCAAATAACACACATTTACCATTTCTCCCTCTTCTAAAAAAATCTACATATACTGGTGCTGGTGCCACATCAAAAACACCTACACTGGCACTATGTGAATAGTAGCTGTGCTGGTGCTACACAAGATATGTCCATGTCTGCACCACATAAAAAGCACCTAGTACACTCTGTAAAGTGGTTGGTATTAGAAAGGGCATCCGGCTATAGAAACCATGCCAAAACAGATGGTGCAGTTCTACAGCTGGCCAGCCCCTATCAAACGGTCTAACCTATACATTATTTACATTTGAGGGATATTTGTCCTCATCTTGTTTGTTGTTAACACGTTTCGGCTGATATACCCTCCAGCCTTCATCAAATGCCTCAGGGGAAATTTTTCGAACCTGGGTTCTCATTCCTAAGGTATTTTTTTATGTTATTATTATTATTATTCAGGTCATTGCCTGGAATTTAACTCGGAATCTTGGAGTTAGCAGCCCGTGCTCTTAACCATGTCATATGCCCATCAAATGTAAATAATGTACATAATTCCTTGTCTCTTAAATATAGAACTGTCCAAGCTATGCCCAGCATGGATGAAAATGGAGTAAGCAGAATTCTTGTATCTTGTCCAAGAGAAACAACACAATAGGTGTCTTGATATATCATCATTTAATGTCCGCTATTCATGCTGGTATGGGTGGGATGGTTTGACAGGAGCTTGCACCAGACTCCTGTGACTGTTTTGGCAGGACTTTTACAGCTTAAGGTGGTGAGCTGGCAGAAACGTAAGCATGCTGGGTGAAATGCTTAGCAGTATTTTATCTGACTTTACGTTCTGAGTTCAAATTCTGCCGAGGTCGACTTTGCCTTTCATCTTCCCAGGGTCAATAAATTAAGTACCAGTTGCATACTGGAGTCGATCTAATCGACTGCATCCAAAATTTCGGGCCTAGAGTAGAAAAGGATTTTTACAGCTGGATGCCCTTCCTAACACCAACCACTCAGTAGATGCATTAAAACTTTTTAAATGCAAAACAATGTGGCCAATAGTTGAGTCCTTTCACTTCACTAGGAGAGAGAGAGAGAGGGGGGGGGAAGAGGAAGACAGATACTTACGGCATGCTTTTGCTGAGAACAATGTTGATTCTGTTAGCGAGTGGAAAGAATTTCTTTGGAATTCCTTCATAGGTCTTCCGGCCCATTACCACTACATTTTGCTTGTCTGTAAATACAACAAAACCGAAATGAAATGACCATCTTCCTAGTTGTTTCTCTAATCATCCGTTCACTAATTCATCTGTCTGCCAAGGAACTTAAATACAGAAGCTTCTAAACAATATTTGGTTAACAACCCCACCCCTGAATAATTGCATATATTATACAGAATTGGCAATACAAACAGATTGTAGAGACATTTTATTAATGTATAGGTGCTAGCGTGGCTGTGTGGTTAAGTAGCTCTTGTTTCCTAAACATATGGTTTTGGGATTAACACCTCATCATATATATATATAAATGAATTATCCTTTGTTTACTGTTAACATGGAAAATTCAATAAACAGTTACCAGGGTAGCAAAATTCACGCAAGTAACAAGGATGTAGTGACCTATCCAAAGGTAGAAACTCCGGGTTAATGTGCAGTAATTTGTATAAGTCAACTCCATTTATTTACTTGCAAGGCTTTGGTCGACCTGAGGCTATAGTAGATGATACTTGACCAAGGTGCCACGCAGTAGGACTGGACACGGAACCATGTGGTTGGGAAGCAAGCTTCTTACCACACACATGTATGTGTGTATATGGATTTGTGCATACTCTTGTCAAGACATCATATGATGATTGTAAATGAGCATCGTCATCTTGAGCAAGGTTGTTTGTATCCAGTCTACAGTGGAAAGCATATCTGGCCATGAGAAAATATTACCTTGCCTGAGAACAGGTGAGGGCTAGCAGCAGGAAGGGCATCTGGCCATAGAAATCTGCCTCAACAAATTCAGTCTGACCTATGCAAACATGGAAAATTGGAGGTTATTGGACAAGTATCTTCTACTACAACCTAGGGCTAACCAAGGCCTTGTAAGTGATGGGAACTACAAAACCCATGTTACACATCTCTCTCTCTACACACACATGTACATTTATATATATATATATATATATATACACACACACGCACTATCATCATCATCAGCTGAACTAAACAAGATATTGGTTGCTGTCATTCTGCTGTCAATAAATTGTAAGGTGGCTCTACTCCTTCAAAGACAAGGAGAATGAAAACTTTCCTTACTTGAAAAACAGGTGAGGGTTAATGGCAGGAAGAACACCCAACCATAAAACAATGGTTTGATATGTATTCATCTAACCCATGCCAACATGTAAAATGAATGACTGATGTGTGTGTGTGTGTATGTGTGTCTGGAGGGTGTTTGGGATGAATTTGACAGTCTGCATAAAGGAAACAAAAACACAATATCCCATCCAAAAATTAAAGTATCTTAAAAAAAAAATCAAGACACCAACCTAGACTATAGATGGGATATAACTCAACTTTCACCATGGCTCATGTGTTCTTCAGAATCCTTAGGAAGCCAACAGCTTAGCCTTGCTGTTGCAGACAGAGGGGTTGGTCTCTTTCTCAGGTGTGCCCTACATATAATAATCTATGGGATTACAATGGGGAGGGGGGGAATGAGGAGGCCAGAAACTTGGGCTGATAAAGTTGTAGAAATTCGCCAACAACCACTTCTGACACTTTCAGAGGATATGGCAAGGCGCCAAATCCTGTGGCCACACATATGGCATTTGAGCAGCAACCCTCTCCACCAGCTTCACATAGCTGCCTGAATTGAACCTAAGGCCCTGTTCATCAGTTTAACATTAAATTGAAGAATTACTCATTACTTTTAGTAGGGTACATGCAGGGTGTGGCAGAATTAACACTCTTTTTAATTTAGTAATTTTTATAGTACAAAAGTTTGTTTTCTTTAATAAATTTTATTGTATAAAAATTTATTACAGGAGTTAAAGAAACGAAAGAAAAAAAAACAATTAATGAAAATAAATTGCAGTAGTTTCATGAAATTTATAAAGTGTAGATGCAGGAGTGGCTGTGTGGAAAGTAGCTTGCTTACCAACCACATGGTTCCAGATTCAGTACCACTGCATGACACCTTGGGCAAGTGTCTTCTACTATAGCTGACCAAAGCCTTGTGGGTGGATTTGGTAAACAGAAACTGAAAGAAGCCTGTCGTATATATGTATGTGTAAATGTTTGTCCCCCCAACATCGCTTGACAACCGATGCTGGTGTGTTTACGTCCCCGTAATAGAAATTGATAAAATAAATACAATTGCCTCACGGTGGCAATAACAGATCTTTGGCATTATGTTGTGCTTGAGAAGAAGACCCATCAAGCCCAGCAAAATTGCAGTCGTGATAGATATCAGCATCACACCTGTGCCGGAGGCATGTAAAAGTGCCCCGGTGTCATGCAAATGGAATCCAATGCCAGTGGCATATAAAAGTGCCCATTACACACTTGGGGCAGTTGGTGTTACGAAAGGCATCCAGTGGTAGAAAACCACACCAAATTAGACTGGAGTCTGGTGCAACTTTCCAGCGTGCCAACTCTGGTCAAGCCGTCCAACCCATGCCAGCACGGGCAACAGACGTTAAATGATGATGAAACAAGTGTTGATAGAGTCAACTGGAACCTCTAGTATGGTGCCCTGCCAGTAAGGCTGTAGTTCTATAATCGAAAACAGCTAGGTAAAAAAGAAAGAAAAGAAAAGAAAAACAAATGAAAAGCAAGCAAGAGAGAGAGAAAAAGCTCTAACCTGGATCTTCTGACTTTTTAGTAATGAAGGAGAAGAAAGCCATCTCTTTCCTAAAAAAAGAAAAAAATGTGGAAAATGTTAAGGTTAGGAAAAGAATGGCAGCATTAACACAGACAGTGATGATAATGTTTAACCTTTTAGAATTTAAACAAGTCACACATGGTATGAATAAATATTCTACTTCTTTCATGTTGAATCTAGCCAGAGCCAACCTATCATACATAGCCTACAATGTCATTCTAAAAATAAACAATGCAGGTGTAGATGTGGCTGTGTGGTAAGAAGCTTGCTTCCTAATCA